>NW_026931199.1:0-45960 GCF_032062105.1 Saccostrea cuccullata | reverse complement strand
GGTTTTTTTTTTTTAAAAAACCGGGTCAGTATGTAAACAATCTTTTTAAAACCTTTGGGGCCGGAAATTGGGGAAAAATCAAATTCCGCTGATTTACATCAGTTTATTAGTTAAAAACCCTCCAGCTACTTTTTTCTCATTTTCCTTGAGATTTTTTTTTAAAGGGCAGGTTTTTTTGTTTTAATAAACAGAAAATGAAATTATTTAAAATTTTTTTTGGAATTTGAAAAAAATTTTTAAGAAAAATTTTCCATTTTTTTTGTCCCGGGGTTTTCCTTCACGAATGGAAAGGGAAAATAAAAAAATGCTTAATTAAGTAAGTATTTACTTTTAAAAATTAAAATTCAAAGCTTTTACTTCAAAATACTTTTTAAAATTAAATTTTTAAAAAATATTTTAAAAACTTTTAAAAATTTTTTAGCATTAATTAAAAAACTCCCCCAAAAACTAAAAAAAAAATTTTAGGGGAAAGGGCAAAATGGTTAAGGATAAAAAAAGGAAAATTTCTGAAACTGGACATTTAAAAAAAAAATTTAATTTTTAATGGAAAATTTGTACCCCACATAACTTTTATTAAAAAAAATTTTTGTATTGAAAAAAAATTTATTCAATATATCTTAATTTATTTTAGAAAATTTTAAACCCCCTAACAAATTTTTTAAAAAAGAAAAAATATTAAAAATTTTAAAGGGAAAAAATTTTAAAACCATTTTTCCTAAAAATCACATATTTTAGAATTTTCCCCAAATAACTCACGTACTTCACCCCAAACCTTTTTTTCTTCATATTTTAAACCTTCCTCGATATTTTTGGGAAAACCCGATCAGCACTAAAAATGTAAAAAGTTTGATAAAAAAAATTTTTTATTTCCCCTTAAATTAAAAAAGTTTTTTTTCCCCAAATTTTTGTTATTTTTTAAATTTCCCAAAAAGGGTTTTTAAACACAAAATTTTTACGGCCGAAATTAAATTTAAAAAAAAATTTAAAAAAAATTTAAATATTTTTAAACTAACTAAAAAAAAATTATATTTTTCCATGCTTACAAATTTAAATAAAATTTTAAATTAAAATAAGGATTAAAATTATTTAAAAAGAGATAAATTTTTTAAAGTCAAAAAGGTAAACTTAAATTTTTCCCGAAAAGATCAATTTGGATTGCACAAATTACCCCCCAAATTTTTTTGCATTTTTGAGTTAAAATTTTAAATGATTTTATTTTAAAAAAAATCTCAAAATATGATTTGTAAAAAAATCCTTTGTATAAAAATTTAAAGGAAAAAAGTAAACTTATTAAGTGATCAATTTGCACAGGCACTTATTTATAAACTAATATAAACCCATAGAATAACATTATTATTGCACTATGAGTTATTACAGAAACAAGTTTTGTGACAATTCAGTATGAAAATAAGGGAAAAAGGAATTTAGGCACAAAAGAAAAAAAAAAAAAATTCAGTATGAAAATAATGGAAAAGGAATTTAGACACAAGACAATTCAGTATGAAAAAAATGAAAAGGAATTTAGGCACAGGACAATTCAGTATGAAAATAAGGGAAAAGGAATTTAGACAAAAGGACAATTCAGTTGAAAATAATGGAAAAGGAATTTAGACAAAAGGGCAATTCAGTAAAAAAATAAAAAAAAGGGAAATTTTAAGGCACAGGACAATTCAGTATGAAAATAATGAAAAGGAATTTAGACACAGGACAATTCAGTATGAAAATAATGAAAAGGTTTTAACAGGAAAATTTCAGTATAAAATAACAGAAAAGGAATTAAGAACAGGACAAAAAGTATACAATTATGTATAACACTACATAGTTTATTTGATTTTTAATGACTTAATACAAACCTTTGACTTTAGTAAACAAATGTATGCACCACTGTAAAGAATCCTGACAGCTGCTGCGGAGTAAATGACTGTTTTTCCCCACCAGATGGCGCTTGTGTAGTAGTCTAATGTCGCAGCATCTTGTAGGTGTGTGCGGTAGTTGGACAAAGAAAATGTTTCACATAATTTTCTGAAAAGAACATGAAATTACTTCATTTGAAGTATACTAACTTAATAAAACCATGATATTATATAAATATTATAATAAATGGTTTAAATCTGATCACAAAAAAAGAATTTTTTCCTTTCAAAAAAAAAAAGGTGTGATTAAAATAATCGAAGCTCCTTTACATTACAGTTCAACTTCATTACCTTGAACACTAGCTGATATATATTTCAACATGTTCAAACACCAGAGTTATGTCTAAGTGAATTGGCAGGTTAAACAACAGTTCTTTTTGTGTTTTTTTAACCTTGTAATATACTCTGATATCTTGAAGTTGAATCTTTTTCCCAACAAGCTTTACACAACATGGTTGGTTAGACTGTACTTACTTCTGAATATCTGTGACTTCTAGACTCAGAAGCTCTGTACACTGTTCCTGGGACAGAATCTTGTAGGCAAAACTCTCAGCCTGGTCATCAACCTCATCCTCTCCCTGTGTAAAACAATAAACTAAGAATGTTCAGAACATAAACTTACAATAAATCACATACTGTGAAATCATAAATTTTTAAAGTTATGCCCAATTGGGTCAACATTCCACTACCGAAATAATATGACCCAAAATTTGGGGCATTTTCTTAAAATGAGAAATAAAGGGTTGGAAGGTAATATCTTTTTTACTTTTCATTTTCTAATAATAGATTGGTCTGACTCAACACCACAATTTGGATCTTTTCAAACTCTTTAGTCCAGTTGAATAGGAAGGAATATAATGTCAAAATATTTTAAATACAACCAACATTCATGATATGGCTTTATTCTTCTGCAGCTCAACTCCACACATTCTTTCTGCTCAATAAAAAAAGAAATACTCTTTCTGTTTAAGCATGCTTTATGCCGATCAACAATAACATCAGGGTTCTCTAAGGTTCTTTAGGGTTCTTCGTTTAGTAGTAACCATTGGTGGAGGGAGCTTTCAACAACTCCCTTATTTTGCTTTTTCAAAATAAATGTCGGCAAGTACCCTCCTATCCACCCTCCCACTTACACATACATGTACCAAACAGTAAAGTTTATGCGGGACCGGAATCGGATACAACGAAATTTTCAACAATATTCCGTTTAACTGAAAGATAAAGGGGTCTTTTAGAGTCTTACATCTGCTATTGTGGACAGTTTTCTTTCCCTTTGCATCAGTTTTTGACAAATTATTCCCAATATAATGGTGTTTTGCTTGATTTTCCAGAAACTTTCGTATTGCTTTTCGCCGCCATTTTGTTTGTTGCTAAAAACAAATTTTCTAGAATGATTGACTTCAATGATTAAAGAGTTACGAAAGGACGGTTACTCTTACCGTTTTCTTTTCCTTCTCTTTTCTGTCATCTAAATCTAAAAGTTATAATAAGATAAAGATCTACTTCTACAAAATTTATGATAAAAAAGAAAATAAAACTAAGAATAGCCCCTACTTGTTTATTACTACTTCAAATTTTTTAAAAATAAAATCAAAACCGTGTGTATTTTTCGACATATACTCAAAAATTACATTATTTTAAATATTTCTTTTACAAATCTCAAAAAAGAATTGAAAATTAGTTTCCAAGGGACAATTCAAGTTGTCCTTTATTTTCAACACAGCTGGGTACTTGTAGTAGCCCATAATGCATTGCGGCTCATTCATCAGTAGGTAAAATAAACAGAGAGCTAATTTATATACAAATTTATGCTGACGTCAGAAAATCTAGTGGTCTTGACCTGCTAAAGAGATTAATACTCAAGTCAGACAAAATCAAAATAGTGTGCTTTAAATTTAAAGCAATTCATTTCTAGCAGAAAACTATAGAATTGTTCATCCATACGAACATATAAATAACATATTTAAAGCACCCAAATGATAGAAGAGCTGGTCATTTTGAGTAAAAATGAAGGCAAATTTACATTTGTTTCTCCATAGCTTATCTTGCATCAGACAAGCTGATGAGCGAAGGTATAACAACGATAGATCACTTTTCAACAGAATAGGTTTGTCATTTTGAAATTTTCCACAGATTTGATAATTTTTGCATAGTATTTAAAAGGATGCCCTGACCTGTGTGCTTCATATACATGTATGTCACAAATGTACGCCATCCTACATTCTGAACAGACATCATTTGTTTTAATACCTGCCCTTCCCTTATTGATTCAACAAAAGACAGTTAAAACCTTATCAGTAGCAAGAAGGGACTCTGTAAACATGAAATATCACAAATTGTAAATATCTTCTCATCGTATTTCTTTTCGAAAATAAAAGAAAACATGTGGAACGAACTTTCATAACACCCTTTAAATGGCCCAATTGATGTGGCTAGTCTATCTCTGTAGTTGAAGCATAACAAAGACAATGTTTATTGAGTGAAAACTATCATATATTAAAAGACAATAAATATACAATAGAAATATAGTTAAGAGGAGATCATAGGGATATTTCCATAGTACAAAGAATAACAAATTTGACAATGGTAAATTCCCTGTTAAAAAACAAAATTATCAGTTTAGCAAAAGTTTTGACAAATAAAAAGCGAATAAACCATAAATTTGCCAAGAAATAAGCTGCTACATAACATTTTTCTGTTGCTACATGTAAATTATCAGCAAGCCAATCGATAGATCATCGTCATGAAATTAAAAAATTTAGTTATTTCATGTACGTGATCAATCCCGCCAATCCACGTGCTAGAGTCCCACATCTGTTCCGCAAGATTCCTAAATATACGCGTGGAATTAATTATCGAGTAAATATACGAGAAGCACCATAGGCGAAATTAGATTAAACGCCCGTATATTTATGGTGCTGAAATCAATGTTAAATCTCGTGCTAGAAGTCCCGCGAATTATTATTCTGACGATTTGGCGTTGAAGATCTCATTTGCGATAATAAGTACTCGTGAAAAATAAGGAATCCACAGTATTTGTCCCGCTCCGGATGTGATAAACCCTATCGATGAAACATACATTGATTATTTGTAATTTTATCTTGAACAAAGACACTGAAAACTTAAATATTTGCACATATGTAACATAGGCCTCGGAACCGGACCCTTTTTGTTCAAATATATACTTAATATAGGAATTGAAAATTGGGGTTTACCGTTTTTTGTTGGGTTAACCCCCTTCCCCCTTTTCAATTAGCCCCCTCCCCACTTTCACTTTATTTCCGACGCGTATGTGTAAAATGCCACCAGCATAAATAACATAAATAACAAAAATAAATGATAAACAAATTACAAATATAGATAAGACTAAAATTGTTTCAGACATGAACTTTGACAGCCGACGAAAGGGGGTGGGGGTTGCTTGATTTCTCAAAACAATTTTGTAAACTTGGTTAAAGTTCTACATGTAAATCAGTAAAAATACGCTACCTTGTGCCACGTGATTTGAGTCAGGACGACTATTGGATAAGCACGTGAAAATCTGAATTAAAAATTTAAATCATTAATAATGATGCTGTTTTTCTCTTCAACTATAGAACTATATAATTAGCAATATCTTATTATTATGCATATTGAAAATTATGTTTCATTACTTTTAATCAGCTTTACTATATGTTGGAATATTTAAACAAACGATAACCATACAATATGATATTTAGCATATCTTCTATTTCAATAAAAAGGCAAATTGATTTTTAATCAAAATTCAGGATTAAATAATTGTTTAAAAATATTTATTCTTCAAGACAAAACATTTTGACTGGTTTTATCTTTTGCCATATAAATCGAGTACAAAAAATTGACTTTCAATTCAAAATCCAGAATTAGATATTGTTTTCTAAAAATCATAATTCTTGAAGTCATAAAACTTGATTCAATCTTTTGACTTGTAAATGGAGTACTTAAGGTTGAGTTGATTCTCGATTTAAATACGTGTTTAAAGGTATGTTCATTTTGAAGTTGAAAAGGATTGGGAACGCGTTGTCGAAGGACGTGGGGGGAAATGTCTATTTTGACCCAACGCTATCTTGTACAAATTCCACACCCTTTCGTTACAGACACAACTAAGAAAGATTAACAATCCTTGCAAACCATTCAAAATTGCAACAACATACGAAAACACCGAAACATCTATGAAAGCATCAATTATTTGTAGCATCCAGGAAAGTCCAGTCAGTGTAAACAGCTTGATATAAACAGAAAATTGTACCCTATTTCCGGTTGTACTTTCAATATCAGGAGAGGAACAGATCTTGTACGCCGTCAAAATATAGAAAAATATGTTCGTCAAGCAGACAAAAATTAAGGGAACGAGTAGAGTGATTATGAAGGCCATTCTATGTGTCATCAACGTTAACGCCTTGTCATAACCTTTGTTTTGACCATTAGATAATACAAGGGAAATAATAATGTTTGAAGTAACAATAATCGTTGCACTACCAAAAGCATACAAGAAATACTTTGTAACAGTTTTCTTGATAGATGTTGGAGAATTATCCCATCTTTGCTTGGCAGTGAAAACACGAAACATATGAAAAGAGCAGATTTGAAGCCAGAAAAATACCAACAGCCATGAAAAATGTGACAAAGCTGATACAACTTCCAAACCAGATGTGTATGACAAAGGACGAAAAATCAAACACATTTGTGCGAAAAATAAAAACAGAACTAGAATCATATTATTAATTCCGGGAAGAGTTCTGATGCTTGGGAATAGACAGTACGTTAAGAAAGTAAGCAGCAGCGCTACCAGGGAGACGCAAATACAAATCAAAGTTAATGTAGACAAAAACCGGCTCTCCTTCAAGCCCTTCAATTTAATTTTTGACAAGTCTGTGGCACAAATCCGGAATCCAATGTTTGCCGCCCTGGACTGATAAATGGACAATCCAGAGAACGTGTAGTCAGTTTGAATCTCGAACAATTTTTCTCCAAAATCATTGTTTTTGATTTGAATTTGTGGGCAAGTCAGCAAAGGACTTATTAAATTATTCCTGTATGCGCCAGACTGGCAATGAAGTCTGTCTTGAAAGATGAAACATTGTCGTTTTCTGTTGTATTGCATCGACATGTAGGGCAACATAAATGCTCTTTCACTAATAGACATTTCAACCTCTGAACTGGTTTCGTTTGAAAGGGTCCAATTAGTATGGGTTTGCATGAAAATAATTAGTCTTTCCTCCAATTTATCTCTGTTGATTTGTTCCCTTATAAAAAATCTAATATACAAGTAAAATTCTCCCTGCCTTATATTTGAAGTACGACAGTCCAGGGGGACCATTAGGATGAAGTTTTCAATGAAAGTATAATGTCTCTCAGTGATCTGAGTCAGATGTTGTATTTTCTTCCATAGCAAGGTTTTGAACTTGAGTAATGTTCTAATGACTGTTCCAACCTTGCCTGTAAGGACAAATTTGACTTTAGTAGCCAACGTATATCGCAGGTTGCTTGATGCTGCCAGAACCGTAACACAAGTACCATTCCAAAGGGTCTTGCCAGGAAAACATATAAGGTCCTTGCATGATTTCTGCAAAATGAAATTTAAGGATAGAAATGTTATACCACAGGAGTCTGAAATTTTTTCATTAAAAATCGAAAGAACTTTAAAATTTCCAACTCTAAACAATAAAAAACCAACCATGTCGTTTTATAGTTTTCTGTTTTTTTAACGATAAGATCTTCAGACTCATGTGGTCATACATGCATAAATTGCATTGTAAAAATGATTTCTTTAGTGGCATTGAATACCTTTGAAAATTCATTCATTTGTAAAATTTGACTACGTGTACCTTTCTGATATCGATAACATTGCAAGAATGGTAACATTGTAAGAAAAGTCGTACATGTAAGACTAAGTTGCCTTTTAATTTTTATCATAAGCTTATAGTAGAACATTCTATGAATTATATTTGTAGTATACGTGTATTGTGCATGTACGTTTTCCGTTCAATTAGATAGTTATTTACATATTTATATGCCTCAAATGTCCAGCTGTGCAATATATTATTTTGACAAAGTGACTGAATATTGTTATTAATCATTGAATAATTTAAATCCTTTTGATGATCGAGATCAAACAATATCGAAAAATTGCACTATGATTTATTTACCTACATATGACTATACAGGTGAATTTGAGAATTTATTTTGTCTTCATTAATCTAAAAATATTTTGATTGATAAAATGGTTTAGGAAATTATTTCATCTGCTACCGAGATTTACTCATGCGAACAAATCATTAGAATATATATTTCATGGTTGGATGGTTAGAGGAAGTGTAGAGATACCCTATCCCTACACTTTCTGAACGTGAATTTCTTCAAATTTCAGCTGCTAGTTTCCAAAGATCATTATAACCCACCTTCCTCTCAAGATGTTTCTTCTTGATAAGCATTTAAAGTAGATTCTAAAAATTTCAAATTAATACGTGTACAGGTTTTAACAAATTGAACACACCCATAAAACGAACACAGTTTTTGTAAACAGGACACGAGCTCTGTTATTGTTGATATTTATGATTTACCGGGAGCGTTCAATTGTTAAAGTCTGCTCACCACAACTGCATTGACTGACAATATACTGTGTGTATGAGTTGCGTTCGAACATTTCTACTCTGAATTTTCTGGATTATAGTTTTTATAATATTTTTCATTTTTGCACAAAATTGCCTATTTCCCTAAGTATTTAGAATAAATTTAAAGTAAAATTTGTGAAAGTGCAAGATGTGTCAAATAAACCCGTCTAAATTTGAAGTTTTAATAACTTTAAAACTTTAAGATTTTTAATATATTTTGGTGTTAAATGCTATCAAAATGTTTATATAAGTCGTAATATTATACAGAAAATATGAACTTCAAATCTGTGTCCATGTGCCTTTAAAAGAAAAATAACCAAAAATTTTGGACACTGGAAGAATATGTTACCCAAACAATTAAAAACATAACAATGGTGCTACGAAAATAAGGGCTTCTGTGACATATAATTTATAATTTGAAAGAAAAAAAATTTCTTCTGGAAAAAATTATTTTAAAATATCAATTAAAATGATTACATAATTTGTTTTAGGTTCCTAATACCACGGTCCGAATTTATAGGAGATAAGAGTTAACCTGGTATCGTCCAATGCAAACAAACAGGCCAGTCTGGTTTCCTCTCCCGTTTGTAGAGAACTATGTTACGATAACACATACCATCGAAGAAACCTTACGCAAATGAACTTTGTTATTTGACTAAGGACTGAAGTTTTCAAAGTCATTACTACTGATGTCTGTTCTAATAAACTTCGTTTATTTTTGCTGCTTTTTTTAGCATTTGTGTTATCTCAAAAAAATTGATAGTAAGAACTATATTTTTACTCCTAACTTTGATTCGGTGAATATGGGTAGGACTGTATGCTTGAACAAGCTGACATAAGCTGGTATTGCTTTTTTCAGCATAACATAATTAGAGTCAGAGAAACTCTCTGTCAGATTACTCTTACATTGAGTGATCAGTTATAGTCAACGCTTCAAGATCTCAAAGTCAGTGATCAACAATGGTCTTTTATCGCATGAGATTTGCAAAGTATAAGCTTTCAACTAATGGTCAACTTGGGCGAAAAACAGTCTATTGACAGTCGACTGACACTTAAATGCAAAACAGCTGATAACTTTAAGAGAATCATTGTTCACTGCTTTTGAGTATTAAGTTGACGACTAGTTGATAGTCAACTACTAGTATACATTTTCGTATGGGTAGTCTTATTTTATGAGATGTAAGAGGGAAAACAGAAACTTACAAGACGTTCATAGTAGATTTGATTTGATGAGTAGTTCAGAGAGTTCTCCAACAGTGTCCGACCATTATTTTTATCATATGCAGCTAACGAAAATGGCGACCGGAAGCTAAAATCATATATATTAGTTTTGCCAAAATATTCACCAGTGGTATACTTCCAATAAACAAAGCCTTCACAGGAAGAAGCGTTCACATCATTGCACATTTCACAGAAAATGTTTTGTACTGGGAGCAAACATGAATGTTTTGAAATTGAAAACAAGCTTTGACTAAGTTTGGATCTTTACCTTATTTACAAGTCTGGATTATTTCAGATGAATTCACTTCAGTTGGGTTACATATTAAACAGAATTTATTTTTATAGACTGCCGAACCCGAGCTTACAGGCGAAAACGTCAAGGTGTCTGCTTGTTCACACGCTATTAGTGCATCTTTGTTGTACGATTTCCATGTCCCTGACACATTACAAGATGAAATTTCTACATCGCAAATGTCACTGCATCTCTTGGTATAATATGGAATATGAATTTTGCATGAAACTGTCTATCACTTGTTGAAATGACTGAAAATGGAGATAATTAACGTATAATTTGCATGTGACCTTTAAATCCCAAGTCCTTAAATTCGTTAAAGTGTCATAGAGTTTATTATAATGTTCTTCGCCTTTGATTTCTTCGGACATTGTTTTTGTGTGTTTCCCTAGCAACATAAAAGTAAAATTTTCTATCTCTATAAGTATCCTGTCAATATACGATTTGATTATATACTCTGTCGATTTAAATATTGTTGCATCTGTCAAATACATATATTTTGCTATCTAATCTAGGGAGCCCATGGCACCCCTAGTGAGGGTTATTTTAGGGGGACATCTGCGGATGTCATTGTCCCAAAGTAATTTTTGATGTGAGATAATTTGGACTACTGCATACTATACGGGGTTAATATCCCTGGGTTGTTCCGATACGCAAAAGCGTGCTCTGCGTTTGTACTATTCCTGAATCAAAGTGGATTATTTACAATCGGGTCGATTGGACAATATCAGTGGTCTCGTGTGTGGTCATCATTTTGTGGGTTCTATGGCTGATAGAGTGACCTTGTCAGCAAATACATTTTATCATTGCGTCAAACGCTGACTGAAGTTTTTCATAGTAATTGTTACTCCAATTTTTAAACACTGATTTGACAACGGATTTTTTCGTTATTTCCCAATCCTGACAAGGAGCAACACAGCGGTCCACGGGGTATACTAACCCCTCCACGGCGTCTGATCCCACCTCTGATGTTTTAGGGGTCCATGTTTGCTCTGCTGGTATTATTTTGTGTTGTTTTATTGACTTGTGGGCTTGAACGCTGTTTGTTATCTATATTTTTTTTTATACATACATACATATGTACATGTACTTTTTATCTTCTTGTATAATTCAGATTTTTGAGTGCATGTATAATTTTTATTCTAAAATAAAGCATAACGCGAATAAAACTTGAATAGATTAATGAATTCAAATTATTTATAATAATATTACTGTTTTCTACATTCAACGAGGACAAAAATCTGGTATCTACAATATCTTGGCAAAGATAACTGTCTCTATTTCTACAAAAATTAAATTACAGTTCTTTGGGTATATCTCACACAACTTTAAAAAACAAATTACAAGAGCATTACCAAAACATGAACAACTCAAAAACGTTAGCAAATCAGACTCTGGAAAGTTAGCTTTCGATAGTTTTTTAGCTCACCTGAGCCGAAGGCTCAAGTTAGCTTTCTGATCACATTTTGTCCGTAGTCCGTCCGTCCGTCTGTCTGTCCGTCTGTAAACTTTTCACATTTTCGACTTCTTCTCAAGAACCTCTGCAGAGAATTTAAACGGGAAACAATGTAATGTTGCCTTTGCGACGTTACTTACGTCATAATAAAAATGTGCACAAAACAATCGCTCGAATCGTCGAAATTGTGTATCAAAATTGATGACAAAAGCAAACCCGCTACCTAATTTAAGTTTCTTCTATCCAATTGTCATATATTCACATTCCGTGTAATTTTCTTTATGAAATCCATTAGAAATCCACGACGTTCAAATTTTTTATACTTACATTTGCTGATGTCTAGAGTATAGAAGGCAAGCTGTAAAGTTGGAATGTTCCGAGTGTGCCGTCACATGACGTGATAGATATGTTATGTTGCATTTCCAAAGCAAAGTCTAAGTAATGTTGATATAATTTCTTTGTAACACGACTAAAAATGTAAAATATAAGTTTAAGAAATAAAACACATTTTTAGAGTTACATTGGGTATGGCATGAAGTTGGTACGTGAACAAATCTACTATATTATATAAGAAGATTATATTCGTAATTTTCATTGGCTGAAAGAACGTCACGTGATATTATGTGATGTCGACGCGAAAGCGCATCTGTGGAAAAAAATATAGCACGACACACCTTTCGGGTGCACCAAACTTACGTAGGACGTGACGTCATAATATAAAAAGAGTATTTTAACCATTGTGACGTAATGACAGCCGAATCTGTTCAGCTAAGACTTTGTCAGTGCATTCACTTTGAGAGATTATGTACTATAACTATTATGGACTTCAGTGAACGGTCAGTATATGGTTATAAGGACTCATGGCAATTGATGTTGACCTCAGACACAGAAAATGATAGCGACCTCGCAGGCTCGGTTGCTATCAATTTCCGTCTTTTCGGTCAATATCAATTACCATGAGTCCTTATAACATCTTATCGACCTGCACTGAAGTCCATAACTGTCTAATATCGCCCTTCGGGCGTTATAGAATTTGATCACATGACCGACTTCCTGGCATACCCCTATGTAACTCTAAAAATGATATTTCATTTCTTAAATAACACACGGGAAACCTAGTCACCGCGCATTAGAATACAGAGTAGGAACTATATGCATTTTCTATAATGTAGGAACCCCAAAATGTACAATATTTTGAATCAATTTAATTAAATGCTATAACCCTGTAAAATTAACGCAAATATACAAAAAGTGCGTTTAAAACACTATTTAACTTTGCAATGTCATTTAAAGTCACAAACGGCTTTTACATCTATTAACCACGTCAGTTTTGAAGGCTGCTACATTCACATTAAAAATTAACGAAATAAGCAATGATTAAGAAGGATAATTAGAGAATGTAAATATAAGCATTGAATTCATATTTTCATTCTATCATACCGCGCGTTAATTAGGTGTGTTATAGGACCGAAGTGTGCAGTTTTGCATTACGTCAAGATTTTTCTCGACAGAGGCATCCAGCGTAAACAGTTCCTGTGATTGGTCAACTCATATTACCAAAATTGACACGGGTAGTCTGTTGCACAAGCAACCAATTAAAGTTCAGAAGAACGTTCCAGTCGTGAAGCTCGCGGTTAGGAGGCGTGTACTACATGTGTATTTACCTTGAGCGCAGCTGTCATCATAGGTTGTGACGTAATGCAAAACTGCACTCCTAACTGGTTTTAATATATAGCCAACAGGCATGCATGTAAAACCAACACTGTCAGGAATAATTGTAAATTTTATTTCAAATCTAAAACAAAAACAACATGTAAATCTTTCAATTAACAAAATAGTAACAAATACAAAGCAACAACATTTATGAAAAAAATTACCCAGGTTTTTGTTTGGACCTATATACGGCGAAATTCATTTACTAGGTCATGTACAAATTATATGTATTACTTCATAAAATGTTCATCGACCCCAAGGAAATATTTATTTCTTCAAATACATTTTCCAGGTAAAAAAATAAATTCTGAACGCTGCCTTTACATTCCCGCGTAAAATAATTTTAAAGTAGAAGTGCAGATAACGGACATATTCTTCGGGAATTTCTAACTTTTCAATAAAATATTACTATTAAAAATCAGAAAATTCACTTATCAAATTCTATTATTGCAGTTTTAATTCTTTGTGTAGACGTAATTGAGGCTTACAGTGTAGCCTAAAAAATTTAAAATAAAAAAAGATCCAGCTTAGAAGTAATCATACAATGTCTATACATAAAAAAAAATTGATCGAGAAGTTTAACACAAGCCTGGAAATACTGTAAACCAATTTTTATTGGCTTGCGAGCAATTTTCGCGCAGTTTGCGAGAGCCTCGTCATCGCGAATATTTCTCGTCGCGAATCTGTCTGTTGTATTCATTATTGAAATACGACCACTATTGAAATAATTATTTCAATAGTGGTTTGGAGTGGATTTCAATACTAAATTAAACATAGGTTGCAACCATTATTGAATTAAGCTTCACATTTGAAAAAAAGTTTTCAATAATATTGAAATATTGATTTCAAAGGTGATTAAAGAATTATTTTGAAACTTTCTGATAATTAATACTAAAACAACATTGCAAGACTTATTGAAATAACTAAACTATACACAAGTGAGTTACGGCTACCACCCATTCTCAATATAAGGGCTCAAATGACGTCGCCTCATATTCATTTAAAAGAAATACCACTGATGTAATTTTTAAATCAACATTATAAATAGTCATATAACAATGAATAAGAATTCATATAATTATCGATCTGAAAGGGTATTTAAGGAGTTCCAAATTCAAATATAGTAGCCTATTTGAAATGTACGTTACTGTCGCCGAGGCAAATATTATTCTGAATCCCCTCTGTGTAATATATAGTTTTGATTCTCAAGTAAAAATTTTCTGATAAGTTAAACCTTGTATCATATATATTTCCTTTCATGACAATAAATACATTTTCTTTGTGATAATAAATAATTTTTATTGTGCAATGTCCCTGTCGCTTAATTCTATTTCAACCACATTACAAGCAAACACAAAGTTTATACACCTGATAGTTTTGTTCTCCTTTATTTATTGATGGGATAAATTTGAAATTTCAAAGGATTAATTACTCCTACTTAGATAATGTAACATGAAATTGAACAACTTGAGCAACTTTTATAAATATGTTTACGGAATGAAAGACATTTTCAATCGTAGAGATAAGAAAGAAATGTACGTTACCTATATTCTTCCATTAAGAATACATATTAAGTAGAAAATATGAGACGACTCTGAATAAGCAACCCCTTGTATCCTGTAAACTGGCAAAGACGTTTTGCTTAACACAATTAAAAATTATTTTTTACATGAAAAGTGATCGTTTGAAATGTACGTGACTGAAATGTACGTTACCATGAAATTCGAATTAAGTGAATCTCGCACGAATTTTCATGTATTCTAATACTTTCACACACTCGAATGTGTACACAAAGGAAAGTTTCAAAGGTTGGAGGTCGGCTAAATCCCATAATTAATGAAAAGAAACGTCTCTGCAGAGGAAAAAAAATATATTAAGGTCAATTATTATGTAATATGATTTTGATACCTGGAATATATTTCTGAATACGAAACCTGTATGATGCATTTCTTATGATATGCAGGTTCAAATAGTATCAATATATTGCGCGTCTAACGTATGCTTGTGGAAGAGAATTGATTTTTATATTTGAAATGTACGTTACGTATGGTAACGTACATTTTATGTATTTCTAACTGACATTTTTTTTATTTAGTCAATGAAGTGCGTTTACACGAGCGAAACAAAATTATCGTTACAATCCATTTGACAACTGGCCACATCTAAATGCACCCCAATCCTCGTAAATGTTTTAAACTGTTATCACATGCTAGAAATTTATTTCTAATTAAGTGTCTTAAATTCATCTTTGGCAACCTTTTTGCAGTTTGTTTACTTTTCATGTGCGACTTTTCGTCAATATTAATTGAATTGTTGTTGATAATTTAAAACAAGGTATGCATAGGCTTATAATTGGTAAAAAAAACAAAACAAAACAAAAAAGAAAAGAAAAAGAAACAAAACAAATAAACCCAGAACACAAGACGGTCACGTACATTTCAAATACTGAATACTCAGTTTTGTTTGAATCATTGCATTTTGGGTTATATTTTTCCAGATCTGCTGAAAAGCACGTATGTTTGTGTTTTGAAAAACGATGTTGCAACATACTAAATGAAATTGTTAACAAGATGGATATATTCGGAATAGATTTATGTTAAGTTTCAATGGCCAAACACAAACATTTGTTAGATCATAGCAAAATACATCTGACTCTTATATTTTTTTGTCTGTAACCTTGCACACAGAGTTAGAAGTAACTAGGCTACGACCGGTGTCAATTTCAGCGAAACAGCACAAAAGAATGGTTATGAACTGAGGTGGAGGGGACTCCCCAATAATATGTGAAATGAACGTTACCGAAGTGACGTGACATTCATGTAGTTGATGACAATAACCTCGTTTGTTACATTATGATTCTTATATTACTGCCTTCAAACGCTTCATTGATATGATTTTTATGTCAATAATTGCTTTCTTTCAATATTTTCTTATTACTAATTTACATATTATTACAAGCTTGAAATGTACGTTACCTACTCATATTCTGAGGCAATCGTGTCTTTATAGTGGTGATTGTGACATATAACACAATGTGATTACATAGAGAATCTTTTTTGGAATAAACTGAAACAAAACGATGAAATTTTAGATGAATTTTAGATGAATTTTAAGCTTTTTATTAAACAGAAATATATCTTGAAATGTACGTTACATTTACATAGTTTTCTAAATCGGCATGGATATATGTTAAAAAAGACAGTAACTTCAAAATAGAATTTTACTACATGTACATGTTAGGTTCCAGTATCTATTAAAAATGACAAGATTCCAAACTGATCGCTCTTAACAAAACAGAGAGAAGAATTTAAAGCATATATTTAAAAAATGTTTTTACACATCTGGATCAAAAAGTAACCTTTGTTTTTTGAAAGGAAAAATCAAACGCACGTTCGTATGCCGAGAAAATATGTTGCTGACAGAGTTGGTAGGATGTGCTGGTGTTAAGATGAGATATTCCAATTGTGATTTTAATGACTACATTTTTTTTGGACATATTTTTTTGGACATTGAAGAAAGAGTAACGTACATTTCAATCTACATTTCTGAATAAAATTACCCTCTACTTTATCGTCTTGTCATTATTTCATGTATTATAATTTGATGAAAAAAATCTGGAAACAAAATCTTCAGATACTTTCTTTCAAAGGTAATTGATAGAAAAATTGTTATCTTGAACTTCATTTTTTAAAAAATCAGAGAGGCATTTGTGCCCTTATATTGAGAATGGGTGTTCTACGCAAGTTTATAAGAAACATCAACAAAATAGCTTCGGTGCAAGGGCATACCTTACTTTGTTTTACAGAAACAAGGTACAATGTATAAAAAGACGCAGGATATTCCAAGGATTTAAGATATTGCTGCACAAATGTCGCCACTGCCATTGTTTCGTTACTATTCGTGCAGTTTTAAGTTTAAACATGGTAAAAATTCACTGTCCAGTGTAAGTTTCTGAAAATTTTTATCGATTGAGAAAGTGCATAGGATTTGTGCAGCAACTTTATAAATTTTTAAAGTATTCTCCTTAATATTATACATTGTTTATATTAAATTAGATAGGAAGTGCCCTTGCGCCGACGTAATTTTATTGGCGTGATTTATTACATTTAATGGGAGAGAACAATGATGTCATAATATGACGTCATAACGTGCACTTGCATTAATAAGCTGTGGGCACTAATTATGTATAAGAAAATCAAATTGAACTTTTTCTGTACATAAAATATACAACTTATGAATTTTCATTAGCTCATTTGCATAGAAATATCCACATTTAGCCTTAACTCACTTGCGAAAAAAATACAAGGATTAAATGTTCTTTATGTTCTCCAACATTTTTAATTCATTTATTGATTTTATATCAAAACTACGACTTCTTGTGATTGATTATTTTAAAAGAATTTAAAATACGTTTCAAAACATCGTGACCACTTTTAAAATCACTATTGAAATAAAACCTACCATTTTAATAAACCTTGTCCTAACTTCCCTAGAAATTTTGCTTTTTAATGTCCCGACATTTGCTTTCCTATCCGTATTTGTAGTGTGGTAATCCCATAAATATGAGCTACATTTTAGTTCTATTCTAAATTCTTTTTATGAAAAATAAATATTTTCATCAGAAAGTTTGTACACAAAATTATCAGTCTTTCCCCTTCATTTCAATGTAGTCTAGATATTCTAATTTCTACTTCTACATGTATTTATGATCTTTTTTCTTCCCAATCACTGACAAAAATGAACTTTATATAACAAATTATTTAAAAATTGCATATATTAGTTAAATTTCTGTTGGTTCGGCCAGATTCAGTGAGAGATTGCTGATAACATTTGCATACATGTTTGAATTATAAGTAGGTCAGCATAATAAAAAGTGTCCGTGTATTTATTGAAATTTCAAAAAAGGAAAACAAAACAACTTTATTTATCATATTTTCAACTCAAAAAATTAATTCATTGTGTTAAAAAAAAGAATGTGTAATTCATTCTTATATTTGTTTTTAGCTCACCTGAGCTGAAAGCTCAAGAGAGATTCTCTGATCACGTTTTGTCCGTCGTCCGTCTAGCTGTCTAGCTGTCCGTCTGTAAACTTTTCACATTTTCAACTTCTTCTCAAGAACCACTGATCCACTTAGTACAAAGCATCCTCGGTTGATGAGGAGTTTAAATTGTTAAAATGAAGGGTCAAGTCCCTCTTCAAGGGGTGATAATCAATAAAAGAAAAAAAGGTGGGTCATTAAAAAATCTTCTCAGGAAGCACTGGGCTGTAAAAGCTCAAACTTATGTGGAAGCATTCTGGGGTAGTGTAGATTCTAAAATGTTAAAATCATGACCCCCGAGGTCGGTCGGGGCCAAAAAAGGAATCCAAATTTCTCATAGAAATATAAAGGAAAAATCCTTAAAAGTCTTCTTCTCAAGAAGAACTAGGCCATAAAATCTGAAACATATGTTGAAGCATCCTGGGGGTAGTGTAGATTCTAAGGAACGAGTGCACAATAAGAGGAGGGGAAATCTGGCACAACGAACTGCATCGCCCAAGTTATTCAGGTGAGCAATGTCGCCCATGGGCATTTTCTTACATTTTGGATACTTCTATAGAGCTTGCAATGTGGTTTTGGTATTGAAATCATTGTCAGCAACTTTTATTTAATATTATATCTATTGGAATCATTGTTTAAAGCACTATTGAAATCAATATTTCAATCACTTTTGAAATCTATATGTTAATCACTATTGAAATTTTTATTTCAATAATGGTCGTATTTCAATAGTGGTTGCATACTATGTTTGTTATTCAAATGCACTCTCAACCACTATTGAAATAATTATTTCAATAGTAGTCGTATTTCAATAGTGGTTGCATATTATGTTTGCTATTGAAATGCATTCTCAACCTCTACTGAATTAATCATTTCAATAGTGGTCGTATTTCAATAGTGGTTGCATACTTTGTTTGGTATTTAAATGCACTCTCAACCACTATTGAAATAATTATTTCAATAGTGGTTGAAAGACCTGTCCTTAAAGTGTATGTGTCTATTAACAACAGACCCCAAAAAGGCTTGATCGTGAAAATTAATCGTCGCAATTTAGTTTATCCCTGGTAAATTGCGAAATAAGGTTGTTGCGAATAAAAGTCGGTTTATAGTATTCTATTTCTGTTTGTACAAATTGTGTAAAACATCGCTAGGAAATGAAAACTGCTGCTAGAATCCCACAAATCTGTCACAAAAATAATATGTCTATGCTTCCACGTGACTTCTGACTAAAAACAATACATGTATAATTAGTCTAGTAATAAGATTCAAAGAAATTTCATTACATTATGTTACTTCACGATTCAGTGCAAAACTTTGTAAGTAATATCAAACAAAATCTTTCGATTTCGACAAAATTCATATCTTAAAGCTCTATATGAGTAGATTAAGTTGTGTAATTTACAGAAAAGTCTTATCTTTATATAAAAAAGCAATACATGTAGAAGATCAGCAATACGCCATGTATGACTTCAAAATATGTGGTACATTGTTTAACTTTTGCATTTCGGTTGCTGTAAAGAGGGAGAAAGAAAAAAAAATGAACGGGATTTCAAAACACCGTCTGTCATTATTTAAAGAGAAATAAATGATCACAATAAATTCTTCGCATACCATATTCTTTAGAATTAAGTCCTTTAAAATTACACGTAATATGCACTCTAAGCCTTTAAACTCAAACTTTATTAATTTAGTCTTGTTTAATTTTCACTCCGGGAATGTTTTAGTTTTCATTTTCACTCCTTGATTTTTTTTTATTACAATGTATCTGAGTGTAGCGTTATCATACCCATTTAAAAAATTATTTGTTGCTATGACCATTTTTTATACTTTTTAGTTTTGTAATATATAAGCCAAGGGCAGTGTCTCTGAGATGGTCTTTCCACTCTCTGGTGATGTCATAGGTTTTCGCAAAATTTTACGTTAATCTAAATTCATACCCAATAGAAATACATCGTTTGGACAAATATCTTTCAAATTGTAAAATATAAATTACTGATTAGTAAAAGAACATGAAAAATAAGCAATTTTATTCTTTAATCGAACATTCAATCTTAAAGAGCATGGGATAAGGGCAATAACTCCTTCTCAAGTATCTTTATTCAGTATTTTTCTCTACGTACTCCTAATTATATTTTTAGAACTATTAGAAATCTGGGGGCCGTTTTACAAAAGGACTTACGACTTAAGACCAAGTTTAATTATTCATATAACTTTTTAATTAACATTATACAGAAAATTATTTTAAACCTTTTAAAAGGAATGTGGTAAGATATTTTTACACAAACAGTTTCTCAGAGAATTATTAATTTTACAAGATTTTACAATCATTTTAAGTTTTTGGTCTTAGTCGTAAGTTCTTTTGTAAAACGGGCCCCAGTATTATGCATTTAAACCATTTTTTACCAATTTTTCCATACTGTTAACTACGATTAATTGAGTTTTCAATTTTAAGACATACTTCTACTTATTTATTTGACATCTCAAGAAACATTTCAACCTATACATTTTTAGCCATAACAATGTAACCTAAACTATTTTTTGTGAAAACAAATGCAATTTATAAAGTGTGAGGATGGAAATACCTCACCATACCCGTGTTTCTATTTCTTTCACACCAAAATGTTCCCGGCCTATTGCTTTGGAGAATGACGGAAGAGGAAGATGGCAGTCAGCATGCTCAGTGAAGCTTAATTAGTTGTACGAAAGAATTTATAATTATCCTTCTTGACCCATTATAAAATTAACACAAAAAATTGTAACTTGGCTGATGCTCTATAGTGAAGTTACACCAACTTGGGTGCGGCTGAAAATTAGGTGCTGTTTTTGAGCCGGACCTAATTCAGGGCTGTTTTTATTATCGCTAGAACTCCTTCATCTAATAAAATCAACAGACATGCTTCATATATGTGAAACGTTGTCCTTTTATCTCTACATTGATATAAGAGATAGCTTTGTATATTGTCAATTAATTGAAATATTGACTTTTTTAAGGGACTACCCCTTTTTGGCGTATATATCGAAGTGTGATAAACAACCTAATTGGGTACGGACGCCAGTTTTCTGTGAATATCTTTATAAAATGAAATATATATCTAAAAGATATCGTCATTAATCAAAAGAAGAGATACAGGGACACCTTCTGAGCAATTATGACCTCTTAACTGTATCAATGAACATAACCTGGAGCGATTTTCTGCAAGGGTAGGTCGATTTTTGGCTACATTTTGTATATATAATCGCGCATGCTATATCATATTTCATTATAATATATATATAATTCTTTAAGTTTTGTAAACATATATATATACAATTTGTAATATATTTATTCTTATTTGGATATGTATTTATCAAGTTTTGGATATGCTATGTATCACATACAAAGTGGAGGATCGCAAGCTATCTGGAGATCTTTAAATGAGCTTGATTGTGTTAAATGTTCAAGGATATTTTTATTCTATAAGCGTATTTCGAATAGAGGTTTTGAGAATCAAACAATGAAATTTTGCATCTGTAATATAACAAATCGTGAATTAAGCCAATTAATATTGGTATCGATTCAGAAATACGACGATGAATTTGTGTTTTCGTGAAAATGTGTAATGACCCAATTCTGCATTCACGGCATTTGAGTTCAACATCCACAAGGAGGTCATTGGTCTGTTTAAAGGTAATAAAGATATAACGCTTTGTAATTTGCATGCTATTACTGATTGGATTGAAATAAATAACTCCATCAAAAATAAGGAAATTGAAAGAACTTTTCCGTTGATTTCTGAAAAAAAAAATGTCAAAAAAAGTCAAGTTATTTCATTCCTTCTGAGATTTGTTTGTTACTTGGACTGATTTATTTTATAGAGTTATTTGAAAAATACCAAACTATTTAATTTTGTTAAATCAATAACGAAAAAGGGACAAAGCTTCACTTACATGCAGTACATTAATGCTAATAGTGACCTTTTAATTTAGTATTTAATTTGATTCAGCTTTAGGGAAATCAAAGCAGGATAAGATTAAGGTGGAATGCCTCACCAACTTTTTTAAGTCATCCTTTTTAAAAATGATTTCAGCACTGAAAGACCGATATCAGCTCTTAATTTTTTTATATGAATTTCTTTCAAGGAAAATGAAAAAAAAAATATTTATATCTGAATAAGTTGCTTTCGGGCTAAAAGTTTGCTGTAAATAATTAATGAATGCATCATATGAATATCAAATAAAATATGTAAAGAAAGGCTTGTTAGACTTTTAAATTTTTTTTATAATTATGAAAATAAAACACATCATTTGTGAATATAATTAAACTATGGTTAAAAGCACCAAAACACTAGTAACAACTGAGGACAAGATGATGTTTGACTCCCCCAATGTTTAGCTTGTTTTTTCAACAATATCAAGATTTGAACCTCGGTTGCACTCGTACAGCCAACCCTCAGACCTGAGCAAGCAGCAAAAAAAAACCACCCAGTTAACCTTAAATAAATGCAGGCCCGAAGGAAAATTTACAAATTAATATAGAGTCATTTTTATTTTAATTATTTTTCTACGTAAAATTTCACATCAAACCGGGGATCTATATTTTAAAAGAAATTTGACCGGGTTATTAGACGAAAATTATCCCCATGCCTAGAAAATTACTCATTTCTACAGTCATTTAAAAAAAATCATTGGAGTTTATTTTTTAGGAGACGTTTAACACATGAAACAAAAATATTTCCAAAAGGATTAAAATATCTACATTTTGATAATAAATATCTTTTACAAGAACTTTTTCAATCGACAGAAAACTTTAAATTTCTTTATACCTTAGTGGGTTATTTATGTTATTTAAATCATTTTTTTTTTCAAGAATGATATTTAATATAACGAGAGCAATTAAGGAAAATGAAGTAAAATTATTAACAATATTCAGAAAATATAATATTGTTTGAAATATTTCCCCATCTTAATACTTAACATTTTGTGTTTGTGTGTGTGTAAGGGTGTGTGTGAGGGTGTTTGTGTGTACGTTTGAGAGGGAGAGATAATGTTAAGGTGTACTGGTGTATGTATATTATATCAAGCTATTTGGATGTGTTTCATGATGTTAATATTGTCTTTAGGTGACAAAATTATATATACCTGTAAATACAACATTTTACCAAAAGTGAGTGCCGCTCTAGTGACGAAACACCAACTTGGGTCCGGCTGATATATATCGAAGTGAGATAAACAACCTAATTGGGTACAGATGCCGATTTTCTGTGAATATCTTTATGAAGTGAAATAAATATCTAAAAGATATCGTCATTAATCAAAAGAAGAGATGCAGCGACACATTCTGGGCAATTATGACTTCTTAACTGTATCAATAACCATAACTTGGAAGGATTTTCTACAAAGTTAGGTCAATTTTTGGCTGCATTTTGTATATATACAATCGCGCATGCTCAGTTCAGTATTTCCGTAAATGATGGCGACATGTCCTAAATACTTTACTTTTTGTAAACATTGGAGTTAATACCATTTTCTATTAAACTGTGTTTCGAATAGAGTTTTTGAGAATCAAACAATGAAATTTTGCATCTGTAATCAACAACAAATCGTGAATTAAGCCGATTAATATTGGTATCGATTCAGAAATACGAGGATGAACTTGTGTTTTAGTGAAAATGTGTAGTGACCCAATTCTACATTTACGGCATTTGAGTACAACATGGAGGTCATTGATCTGTTTATAGGTAATAAAGATATAACGCTTTGTAATTTGCATGCTATTACTGATTGGATTGAAATAAATAACTCCATCAAAAATAAGGAAATTGAAAGAACTTTTCCGTTGATTTCTGGAAAAAAAATGTCAAAAAAAGTCAAGTTATTTCATTCCTTCTGAGATTTGTTTGTTTCATGGTCTGATTTATTCTATAAAGTTATTTGAAAAATACCAAACTATTTAATTTTGTTAAATCAATAACGAAAAAGGGACAAAGCTTCACTTACATGCAGTACATTAATGCTAATAGTGACCTTTTAATTTAGTATTTAGTTTGGTTCAGCTTTAGGGAAATCAAAGCAGGATAAAATTAAGGTGGAATGCCTCACCAACTTTTTTAAGTCATCCTTTTTAAAAATGATTTCAGCATTGAAAGACCGATATCAGCTCTTAATTTTTTTATATGAATTTCTTTCAAAGAAAATGAAAAAAAAAAATCATTTATATCTCAATAAGTTGCTTTCAGGCTATAAGTTTGCTGTAAATAATTAATGAATGCATCATATGAATATCAAATAAAATATGTAAAGAAAGGCTTGTTAGACTTTTAAATTTTTTTTATAATTATGAAAATAAAACACATCATTTGTGAATATAATTAAACTATGGTTAAAAGCACCAAAACACTAGTAACAACTGAGGACAAGATGTTTTGACTCCCCCAAAGTTTAGCTTGTTTTTTCAAGATTTGAACCTCGGTTGCACTCGTACAACCAACCCTCAGACCTGAGCAAGCAGCAAAAAAAACACCCAGTTAACCTTAAATAAATGCACGCCCGAAGGAAAATTTACAAATTAATATAGAGTCATTTTTATTTTAATTATTTTTCTACGTAAAATTTCACATCAAACCGGGGATCTATATTTTAAAAGAAATTTGACCGGGTTATTAGACGAAAATTATCCCCATGCCTAGAAAATTACTCATTTCTACAGTCATTTAAAAAAAATCATTGGAGTTTATTTTTTAGGAAACGTTTAGCACATGAAACAAAAATATTTCCAAAAGGATTAAAATATCTACATTTTGATAATAAATATCTTTTACAAGAACTTTTTCAATCGACAGAAAACTTTAAATTTCTTTATACCTTAGTGGGTTATTTATGTTATTTAAATCATTTTTTTTTTTCAAAAATGATATTTAATATAACGAGAGCAATTAAGGAAAATGAAGTAAAATTATTAACAATATTCAGAAAATATAATATTGTTTGAAATATTTCCCCATCTTAATACTTAACATTTTGTGTTTGTGTGTGTGTAAGGGTGTGTGTGAGGGTGTTTGTGTGTACGTTTGAGAGGGAGAGATAATGTTAAGGTGTACTGGTGTATGTATATTATATCAAGCTATTTGGATGTGTTTCATGATGTTAATATTGTCTTTAGGTGACAAAATTATATATACCTGTAAATACAACATTTTACCAAAAGTGAGTGCCGCTCTAGTGACGAAACACCAACTTGGGTCCGGCTGATATATATCGAAGTGAGATAAACAACCTAATTGGGTACAGATGCCGATTTTCTGTGAATATCTTTATGAAGTGAAATAAATATCTAAAAGATATCGTCATTAATCAAAAGAAGAGATGCAGCGACACATTCTGGGCAATTATGACTTCTTAACTGTATCAATAACCATAACTTGGAAGGATTTTCTACAAAGTTAGGTCAATTTTTGGCTGCATTTTGTATATATACAATCGCGCATGCTCAGTTCAGTATTTCCGTAAATGATGGCGACATGTCCTAAATACTTTACTTTTTGTAAACATTGGAGTTAATACCATTTTCTATTAAACTGTGTTTCGAATAGAGTTTTTGAGAATCAAACAATGAAATTTTGCATCTGTAATATAACAAATCGTGAATTAAGCCGATTAATATTGGTATCGATTCAGAAATACGAGGATGAACTTGTGTTTTAGTGAAAATGTGTAGTGACCCAATTCTACATTTACGGCATTTGAGTACAACATGGAGGTCATTGATCTGTTTATAGGTAATAAAGATATAACGCTTTGTAATTTGCATGCTATTACTGATTGGATTGAAATAAATAACTCCATCAAAAATAAGGAAATTGAAAGAACTTTTCCGTTGATTTCTGGAAAAAAAATGTCAAAAAAGTCAAGTTATTTCATTCCTTCTGAGATTTGTTTGTTTCATGGTCTGATTTATTTTATAGAGTTATTTGAAAAATACCAAACTATTTAATTTTGTTAAATCAATAACGAAAAAGGGACAAAGCTTCACTTACATGCAGTACATTAATGCTAATAGTGACCTTTTAATTTAGTATTTAGTTTGGTTCAGCTTTAGGGAAATCAAAGCAGGATAAAATTAAGGTTGAATGCCTCACCAACTTTTTTAAGTCATCCTTTTTAAAAATGATTTCAGCATTGAAAGACCGATATCAGCTCTTAATTTTTTTATATGAATTTCTTTCAAAGAAAATGAAAAAAAAAATCATTTATATCTCAATAAGTTGCTTTCGGGCTAAAAGTTTGCTGTAAATAATTAATGAATGCATCATATGAATATCAAATAAAATATGTAAAGAAAGGCTTGTTAGACTTTTAAATTTTTTTTATAATTATGAAAATAAAACACATCATTTGTGAATATAATTAAACTATGGTTAAAAGCACCAAAACACTAGTAACAACTGAGGACAAGATGTTTTGACTCCCCCAAAGTTTAGCTTGTTTTTTCAAGATTTGAACCTCGGTTGCACTCGTACAGCCAACCCTCAGACCTGAGCAAGCAGCAAAAAAAAAAAAAAAACACCCAGTTAACCTTAAATAAATGCACGCCCGAAGGAAAATTTACAAATTAATATAGAGTCATTTTATTTTAATTATTTTTCTACGTAAAATTTCACATCAAACCGGGGATCTATATTTTAAAAGAAATTTGACCGGGTTATTAGACGTAGAAAATTACTCATTTCTACAGTCATTTTAGAAAAATCATTGGAGTTTATTTTTTAGGAGACGTTTAACACATGAAACAAAAATATTTCCAAAAGGATTAAAATATCTACATTTTGATAATAAATATCTTTTACAAGAACTTTTTCAATCGACAGAAAACTTTAAATTTCTTTGTACCTTAGTGGGTTATTTATGTTATTTAAATCATTTTTTTTTTCAAAAATGATATTTAATATAACGAGAGCAATTAAGGAAAATGAAGTAAAATTATTAACAATATTCAGAAAATATAATATTGTTTGAAATATTTCCCCATCTTAATACTTAACATTTTGTGTTTGTGTGTGTGTAAGGGTGTGTGTGAGGGTGTTTGTGTGTACGTTTGAGAGGGAGAGATAATGTTAAGGTGTACTGGTGTATGTATATTATATCAAGCTATTTGGATGTGTTTCATGATGTTAATATTGTCTTTAGGAGACAAAATTATATATACCTGTAAATACAACATTTTACCAAAAGTGAGTGCCGCCCTAGTGACGAAACTCCAACTTGGGTCCGGCTGATATATATCGAAGTGAGATAAACAACCTAATTGGGTACAGATGCCGATTTTCTGTGAATATCTTTACGAAGTGAAATAAATATCTAAAAGATATCGTCATTAATCAAAAGAAGAGATGCAGCGACACATTCTGGGCAATTATGACTTCTTAACTGTATCAATAACCATAACTTGGAAGGATTTTCTACAAAGTTAGGTCAATTTTTGACTGCATTTTGTATATATACAATCGCGCATGCTCGCTTCAGTATTTCCGTAAATGCCTAAATACTTTACTTTTTGTAAACATTGGAGTTTAATACCATTTGTGAATGTATTTGTTCTTCTTTGGATATGTATTTATCATGTTTTGCAGTATGCTATGTATCACATACAAAGTGGAGGATCGCAGGCTATCTTGTCAAATTGAGACCTTTAAATGAGCTTGATTGTGTTAAATGTTCAAGGATATTGATTATTTATTAAACTGTGTTTCGAATAGAGTTTTTGAGAATCAAACAATGAAATTTTGCATCTGTAATATAACAAATCATGAATAAACCCGATTAATATTGGTATCGATTCAGAAATACGAGGATGAACTTGTGTTTTTGTGAAAATGTGTAGTGACCCAATTCTGCATTTACGGCATTTGAGTACAACATCCACAAGGAGGTCATTGATCTGTTTAAAGGTAATAAAGATATAACGTTTTGTAATTTGCATGTTATTACTGATTGAATTGGAATAAATAATTCCATTAATATTTTACATGTAAAACTATTTGAATGTGTTTTATGATGTTAATTCAATGTATTACCACTAGGAATATAATTATAAATACTTGTAAATATAAATTTTTACCAACTTGAGTGCAGTTCTAGTGACGAAACATCAACTTGGATGCGGCTAAAAGACGCGATACCTTCTCTTAAATTGGTGTATATCATGTATATATTGAGGTGTGATATTCAACTTAATTGGGTACAGACGCCGGTTTTCTGTAGATATCTTAAAGAAATAATACATAATATTAAAAGTTAATTTTATTGATACCGAGAATTTTAGAGACGACAAAGTATTAAGCAGTTAAAAAAGAACACTTAAATATTAAAATATGGATACAGGCAGTGTGCGTAATTTGATCATGACTTGATGGTTCTTTAGAAGAAATAAAATATATTTAAAAAAACAGTGGAACAGAAAGACGGACGAAGAAACAAAGACAGATAGACTCAAGACAAAATGTGTTCATGTAAGCCAATTTGATCTTTAGCTCAGGGGAGCTTAAAAAATCAAAAAGACAAAAAATATTCTCATTTAAAAAGAGGTCATAATTTCTTGAATCAAATCCAGATAGCTTAAGGAAAAGCGACCATAATTATGGTAAATCTAGGTTCAAGTCCTGGTCTGGATAAATGCTACAAGAAATTCATGCCTTATTTTACTTTATTTGCAGAATTATCATGTAACTGTAAATAATATTTGAGTTCAAAATGACATTTATAGCAAACAATTGTAATAAAGCAAATCATTTTAAGAAAATACATATGTGTATATCAGAGATGAAAAATTTTAAAGATATAAATGTGACTTTTTTGTAATTACCTCGCCTTGGACTGTAGAATTTTTTTGAAAATATCATGCTCTTTTCATCCTATAATCATGGTCCTGCTGGTGATATAAAATATATTTATTAATATTGCCTTAGATGACAAATTCTATAAGGTGCTAAATATAGGGAACCCAAGTCCTTAAGTAGGAGTTGTAATTTCATATATACGAGGATTGTCCCAAAATGTCGTAGACAGGGAAAACAGTTTTGTTTCTCTTTGCATTTTATGATCATGCACTTCAAGTTTCATGATGATATCACATTTAATAAGGAAAATTATGAAAAAATAAGAAAGCATATGTTATTGTACATCTGAAGTAAACGTAATTTACGTCCCTTATAACGTCATGATATATTTTTTCTGCGTCATATGCCTCTGTTAACAGAGGCAAAGTGAAATACACATGTACACTATCCCAGGTTATTTCCACATAAGTTTCAGCTTTTCTGGCACAGTAGTTCTTGAGAAGAAGATTTTCAAAGATTTTTCCTATATATGTACCACTTTTGACTAAGGGACACTTAAATTCACAATTTTAAAGAACATTGAATATAATATACATGTATACACTGTGACTATGCAAAATTTGGTTTTGTATTTGCTTCATGCTTAAAAAGTTATAAACATTGTCTACGAATTTTTGGAACAACCGTTGTATTATGAATTCTGTAGAATATTACATGAAAAATAAGACCTTGACACTTAGTCAGAATTTATTTAATGTATCAGATGTATGTTAAAATCGCACATTAAACAATATAGGATAAATATTAAAACCATCTTCCATTCTGTATTCATTTAAATAATAAAAATGCTTTCTTTGGTTGTAAGTCCGGGAATTAAAGTCGCAGTAATTGCAGAAGTCATGTTGTAAATTTTGAATTTACTAGGGGGAGGTAAATGCAAAATTTACCACATGATATTATAATAGGTCATCATTGAATCAAACGTATGTAGGTCATTAGTTTTATTTTCCGATAAATTTCACACAAAGATTGCCCATGACCCAAGGGTGTGTCATGACCTTAGCCCAAGGTCATTAGGGGGAGTTCAAGGTCACTGGAAGAAAAATTTCATTTGTGCCCGGTACATATCTTTCTTATGGATAAACTTGGTATGTTTTCATTTTACACAAAATTGCCCATGACCAAAGGGTGTGTCGATCATTATCTTGACCCAAGGTTATTTTGGGAAGTTCAAGGTCACTGGACTCAAAGATTGCCCATGACCCAAGAGTAGGTCATGACCTTGACCGAAGGTCATTTAGGGAAGCTCTAGGTCACTGGAAGAAAAATTTCATAAATCGTGTTTGATGCATATCATTATTATGGAAAAAGAAGGATATGGAAATAACGGACAGCATTCCATCTCAACGTCCATTAAACAAACTTTCTTCTGAAAAACCCAGCGGGGGTATTTTTTCCCTTTGGACAGTTCTAGTTTTTTTTTCGTTTCGATTCTGCTTGTTCATTTTCGTTTTTACGTATTTAATTTACTACTAATTTCTTTTTATTTTGTCCATAACCACACTGAAAACACTGGTACATACACCGTATCCCCACCCCACACCTCCTTCTAAAAAAATCATCGCTAATGGAACGCCATCACTGCCTTATAGCATACAACTATGCATTTATTACGTCAATTCATCATTACGTGATGTGAACATATCTTTACGTTATGTCATTTTTTATGATATGATGTGAAAATATCATAACATCATGTCAAAGCTGCATAACATGGAGAAAATACATTCTTTTATTATGTCAGCACTTCATAACTTGAAGTAAATAATCCAATTTGTTAAGTGATTATGTGTTAACATTGTGTTAAAACTTTATTACTTTAACAGCAAATTTTGTTTTTTATTTAAACTTATCATAACATATGAAGTCAAAAATCCATTCCTTTTTGAGAGTCTATATTTCTTTTTTATCAAAGCATTATTACGTGATATGGATTTATCTTTATTATACGTCGGGAGCATCATGATGTTAGGTGAACACATCTTACCTCCATGTTAGGGCTTTATTACGTGGTGTAAAGAGTGTATAACATAATGTGAACATATCTTTATATTATATCTGCGCTTTATTACATAATGTCAAAACTCCATTCCGTGATTTGGATATATAATTACCTTATGTCAACCTTTTCTAATGTGATTTAAAAACATCTTTATATTGTGTTAACTCTTCATCATATTGATTCCAAAAGTTCATTACCTGATGTAAAAATACATTTTCATTATCTCGAAGCTGTATATCTGGTATATAATGAATGTTGACGACTGTGTTTTAATGACTGGTAAGAGAAAGGGGTGGGGGTCCTCATTGATTAGGACGAAATTCAGGCACATAATATCAGCCCCCCTCTTTTCCATATGTAACTTTACTATAGAAAATGTAATGTTCATTGAAAGCACAGCCCAATCCCCACTTTTTCTTGAAGTATAGTCCAACGCGGGCAATGTAGTATACTTGAAAAAAAAATAACCTGTTTTTTGTTTCGAGTAGAATTTTTTTCTGGCTGACCTCCCTGTGGAGGAATAATTGAAGGGGGCGCACCCGGCGCCCCCCCTCCCCTAAAATTTTCATAGTAAACGTAAATCACAGTTTCAGCTAACAAAATGTAAATATGTCTACTAGGTAGACCTCATTTTTTACCCTTCAAAATCTCTAGAACCCAGGAGCTTCCGGAAGCTTCGCCTCTTGGGTCCCCACCATAGATTTGCCCTGGACCCACTTGGGGCCTCAAGGCGCCCCCCAGAGCCCTTTCCTATTTTTGGCACCCCCTCTTACTTTAATTCCTTGATCCGCGCCTGCCTCTCCTTTCAAAGAAGATGCTAGGTCAATGGAATTAGTAAATTTTTTCAGTAATTCCAGTTCCAAATTCTATTACAAAAATCTATATTTTAGTCTAAATCAGTTGAATATCCTTAGCAAGCATGCATGGGCACATATCAGTGGCGGATATGGGAATCTTGAACAAGAAAGGGGACGGTAAATGGTTAGAGACAAAGGGGGGAGACGCTCTTAGGCTTTATAATTTTATAGAAAAAAAAGTTTCAACTTTATTCATCTAATCTTAAGCAATGTCCTACAAAGTAAAACCAATAAATTTATTTATCGTATTTAACCTTGGTCACTGAAGATGGAAGGACGGGATTCATGACCCCAACCCCCAACCCACCGTTGCACGTTTGTAATACGGTGTGTTAACACTTTTTAAAATAAAAAAAAGAGTTATGACAATGTTCTTAATAAGATAAGAAGTTTAAGACTTTAAGAATCATATGAAAATTTAAAAAAAAATGCTGCTCGACTCATATTTGATTTATTTAATTTTCAGATTAAAGTAAACCCATTGAAATTAATTAACAGTCGCAGTGTGAAGGCCTTGCGCTGCATGTTTCAAGATTGTCAATCATTTGTCGCTTTACGTTTTCATTTAAATACGCCATTCCCAAATCGCCGAGAATTTCTTCTACAACTGTTTAATTTCCCGCCATTTTTAGTGCCTGCGGAACGCGGAAAATACGTTATGCGCATCATATAAGACCGTGTTCGCATAACATAATAGTGAATCGACATAATGTAGAAGAGTGCACACAGTATATCATGAGCTTTCCACATCTGATCAATATGAAATAGGGCCTAGCCTAAGATACACGTATGCTGACAAAAGGCTGTGCATTTTTGACACAATGTAAAGACACAATGACATATATAACGTAATAACGATTTGTAAAAAAAAGTAAGGGCTAATTCACATCATGAAATTTATTTACGTCGTCATGTAGCATATTGATGACATAATGTAGTAAAAAAATTGACCACATGTGACAATTTTTAGACATCATATAATGAAATTCTGACATTGTTTATAGCTACTTGATATCAAATTACATGTAAGATAAATTCATAGACCAAATAGTAGAGAGTGCACGTAATGTAATACTGAGTTGAAATTATATAAATGTATCTTTACACCACTAAAAATTTTTTGACATGATGTCACAAAAAGCTGATATAATGCAATGAAAGATTGGCGCAATATAATTGAAGTGTTATAGTAAATGTCATAAAAAAGTTAACATAATGTAAAAGAAAGTTGTCGCAATGTAATAGTAATGTATGTAAATGTCATAAAGAGTTGACCTAATGTAAAGGAAAGTTGAGATAATGCAATTGTAGTATTAATAAATGTCATAAAGAGTTGACATAATGTAATTGAAGGTTGACACAATGCAACAGTTGTGTGGGTTAATGTCATAAAGAGTTGATATAATGTAATGGAAGGTTGACACAATGCAATCCCAGTGTTCTGCTATAAGGCAGTGATGGCGTTCCATATCGATCTATATAATTTTAATCCGATGTTTTCCAAACGTTTGTGTCGAATTGTACCCGCCCATTTCGTTGTCTGTCACTGAATGTTATGATTGTAACAAATAGAAATGACGTAAGCTGTATATTTCATATTTTGCCAGTTAACGATCGAGGCCCGATCTAGTTGAACTGCGCATACGTTTTAACGCAGCGTCGACTCAGGCACGTCATAGTACCCTTGACTGCCGTCATAATTGAACACAATTTAACGTCACAATTAAAATGACGTCAAATTGCGCTTAAATGCTTCGCTGATCTTGCATACCATGTACATGTAGCTCTATAGAATGTACATGTTGAAAGCTGGTATTTCCGTAATTTACATGTTTTTAAAAATATTTTTTAATTAATAAACAACTTTGGATCATGATTTATTATGAGGTATCAATTTCTTGGTACATATGCATTAATTTTACCTTTTTTATTTCAATTTGTGAGTTAAAAAAAAACACTACAACCAAAAGTAAACGATTTTAGTCTTTCTCGTCGAACGTGTTTATACACATCCTTTTTTATTAAGGACTTAAATATGCATGGATTAGCTTGAGTTAAAATAATAAATCAGTCTCTGAATCATTTAAATGCAACCCCCGATATAATTATCAATGCTACAATGTTAATTGAAGTGTGACCAATTCTTAGAAAAAGATATAATTGTGTCTCTGAATCATTTAAATGCATATATATATATATATATATTTTATATATACATGTATTACATGATATTTGTAAAATTCGTCATTTGTCGCCTTTACTCCCCCCTTTTCCTACAAATATAACAATGTCGCGTTTTAAGAAAAAAAATAGAGGATGGAGAGAAAATTATTACAGAATGTAAGAATTATTTTGTTTTTAGAAACTATTACATTATTGCAGTTGTTTGTTGATGTTATGTTAATCCACGGCGACTTATTTCATATCTAGTCGGATAAAATCAATCCTAATTTTGTGTTTTGTTATGCCTCCTTTTCACTGCAATAAAGGCTACCTCCAATTTTATTTTTATTTTTTATGAGAAGAATGAAAATTGCATGATATATGTGAAAAACACAACATTTCATCCTGTATTTTTTAAATTTTCAATTTTTTGTTTTTTGGAGAGTTTTACTATGTAATTGTGTATAAAAACACGAAAAATGGTCTATATCTTCACAGTGCCCTCATTTGACTACAATTAAGGCAAGTAACAAAATTTCATTCTAATTTTTCTTAGCATAATACATGCAAAAATATTTCCAAAAATTAAAATTTTTCATCATTCCGTTTTTGTAATTTTCAACTAGATCGGGTCTCGTAAATGTTCCGCGGTCTTAGTTATACATTCTGGTTACTTTTTTTACGGGATCGGGCGTGGTGTACGGTAAATTAGTAACGGCGTCCGATATTGGCAAGATTTGTGAAGCTTGTTTAAATTGCAGTTTTGAACGACAAATACTTCAAAATACGATAATATATTCATTTTATATAAAATTCCATTGGGTTCATTTTTGTTTTTGGTTTTTCTTTTTTTTTTTTACAGTTGGGTCCATTTGATTTCAATTTGGGTTCCATTTTGATCATTTTGGGTAAATAAACGCTATCGGTGACTGTGTAATAGTCATACGATATATAAATAATATCTTTAGAAAATAAGTCTAAATTTCGAGAGTTGAGATGATAAATTAACATATATATCAAAACATAAACTTAGCCTTAAACAAAAAACATCTTAAAGAAATGTTTTCTCTTAATTGGTTCATTTGGGTCCCTTTGTGTAACTCGACGTGCTAAAATAAGCAGCATGGCCGAAAGTAGATATGACTCTGATTTGTCTTCCACTGGAACTGAATCATCGTCAGCTAATTCAGCGTATAAACAAAAAAATCGAGAATTTCCTAGAAAGGCATCTGATTGGACATTAGACCATCTTTTAAAGATAGGAATTGAATATGATGAAAGTTTCACAGTTCTTGAAACATTTATTTCAAAAGTGAAAACGGAAAATATTGATCGTACATTAGGAACAGTGCCTCCAATTTGTAGTACCTTAAAGCAATTGACAACAGAAAATTGGAAATTTTCCTATGATTTCGAGTTGGATAAAGGAAGCGGCATAAAGGATGCGATGGAAAAAACGGAAAATGCTATTGAAGAATTTGAGAACGAGCAGGAAATGGAAGAAAGGGTCAAGCGGGAAGATGGACAAAAGTATTATTCATAATATTATTTAAAATTTGATAGACTGAAGTAATAGATAAATACAATTTTTAGAGAAAATAGGATTTTCCTCAATTGAGCCTTAGAAAACTATTCCTACAAGCAAACTTTAATAATAATAATAATAATATATTGAGGCCACGGTGCGACCATTAGAGTGTGCACAAAGTGTCTCATGTACTGTTTTTATTTAGATTGGTCTCATCAAACCGCACATAACATTTTCTATATATTCGATCAATGCATACTATCTTTGCAAGATATATAACTGTATTCAGCGACAGCTCACACATATTGGTCCGACCAAAATAATTCCATCATGATAAGTAGATACAACATTATTGTTCATGATAAGAGTAAAGTTGTGTATGTCATACGCTAAAGAAATAAAAAATAACGTCAAAATTTCATTAGAAAGTCAATTTCCCTCCGAAATGCAAATAAAAAATATCAATATTCCTACGCTCGCTTCCTCCTCAGCTTTTTTTTTTACGTGTTTGATAACAAGAATATATTAATGCATAACTTAGATTGAGAAAATCAACATTATATTAAAATGTAACTTTTTGGATTGCCATTTTCATGTATCAAACAAACTTTGTTTTTCATGATAAGAAAAAACTTATTTTCATGTATCTGAAACATTTTTCTGTTTGTCAATTTCATGTACGGAAAATTTTGGCACATTTTGTAAATTTTAGATTGTGTGGCAAAATGTTTTTTTTTTAAAGTTCACATACAATAATAACTTTATTGTTTACTACCAGTGATCGACTTATTTCAAATACCGGTAAAGATGCTTTCAAAATTCTCTCTCTCTCTCTCTTTCTCTCTCTCTCTCTCTCTCTCTGTGGTGTTTAAACACAGTTGTTCATGTGTGTGTAAATTTAAAACATAACTATACAAAGTTTCAACAAAATTGTATAATTAATTTCTCTCTCTCTCTCTTCTCTCATTATTCCCTGATTTTATTTAATGTAATTATTGTCAAAGAGTAAACATTAGCATATAATTTTTTTTAAATAAAGGAAAAAATATCTTATTCAAAATAGCAAATTGTCAAAATTTGTTCATCTATTGTTTTCTGTGATTGATAAGTTGGCCAACACATTTCATTTTAATAGTCCTTCTAACCAGCATAAATTTGTTCATGTTAGAACAGAAAAAAATTAATATTCACAAATACAAAATGGCGGCAAATAATCGTTTGTATTTATTAAATTACGGAATTTTCAATCAAAGCTTTTGTATGTCAATACAATAAAACGCATAATATTTTTCAGCACATTATTGATTCATGAATATTTCCCTGAACTAAAATTTGTGATATACACATCAGCAATAACATGAAAAGTTGGAATAAGTAATTTAACATTAATTTTCTTTTTTTTTATAAAGCAGAATATTGGTACATGATGTTTCCATGAGCTGAATTAGGGAGTACATCAAATTCTTCGTTTAGTGTAAATTTTTTTTTCAAAAATTCAATAAATCTTTCAATCTAAAACTGATTCCTGTAAGCAAACTTTTTGGGTATTTTTCTATAATTTGATAAATCAATTTGATATGCATATATTAAATGTTGATAAGTGTGCATGTTTATATATATTTAGTTCATCATACACATTTATATATTTGCCTTCTACCAGTGTTTGAATATATAATATATTAAACGATATCCTTCAGCAGTGTGGCCTGTCATATAACTTGGTCACCAACAAAATTTTCAACCCTAGATTCATGTACACTTTGTTGCAAGTTCAACTGTGACATACTGTTTATCAAATGAACTTTTCTCTTTTTTTTTTTTTGAAACTTTATGTATGGCAATTGATTATGACCCTAATTGCTATAAAAATGATTCTTTAAAAAAATCAGAAAATTTCAAATTCATTTTTTAAAACAATTGCATGTGCATTCATGTATTGTATTTGATAAATAATTTTTGTTAAAAATTTTTAAAATAATCAAAAATCTTCTTGCTTTTTTTTAATTTTAATGAGGCTTTTTAAAAGCTTATAATGTTACAATATGTACAACAGGTTAACATAAGTGTATAATTTCACTGGAACTTTTACAAAAGTTTTTATTAATAGGTGTAACTTTTTATAGTTATAACTTTTTGCAGTTATAACTTTTTATATGTATTTTTCTAAAACAAGTTCTTTCAGATGCAAATAACTTTGTTAACTCCTCAGTTTTTTTTTTATACTTGCTGTAGTTCAATACATTATTATATAATTTTTATTAATCAGAATTCTTAGTACTTTTTTTAGTACAAAAGTTATAACTAAGTTAGGTCATTCTTCGATTCATATCTTTTCACCAATGAATTGATTATACTATATCAACAATTGTATTAAGTACATGTTTATAGTCCTTTAATTATCATACAATTTGTTCTTAAAGAAAAAAATTAATCATTCTGTGCGTTTGTATTATTAAATGACGGAATTTTCAATCCCTGGCCTGCTCGTGTGTACACTTTGTAAACTGTAGGGTATGTGTGGCAAAACGAGAAGTGCATGGGTTGGAGATTCGGGTTCGTTTTGAAGTTCAGCATACCATTATATATAGAACTTGAATTATGTAAGTAATTTCTGCGACAAATATATTAGTATATTTCAGTTATTTTCAAAACAAAAGAGGTTTTCCATGTTTTCAGTTTAGAATTTTCCGACCCGATCCTGATTTTCCCAACCCGGCCATTTTAAACACAAGTTGTTGCAGATGCAAATGTTAGAACAAAGTTCAACAAACTATGTAAAGTTCAACAGGGATTGTATAATTTTTATTAATCAGAATTCTTATTTAATCTTTAATTGATCTAATTAAGAAAAGAAAAGTTTTGTCTGACACCGTAACTTCTCGGCAAAACAAAACGTGTTTCTCCGAGCTTGCTGGATGCGTGTGACAGCTCCATTGCACGTGTGTAGACCAATGCTACAGGTACATGTAGGCCTATGTGTACTGTTTGTTAGGAGACTGGGTGACCGTAATGATATGGAATCAAGATATTTACAACAGTTTTTAATTAGACAGTGCAGTTTTTTTTTTATTAACGTCATTATAAACACTGTTAAACATATAAATCTAACAGTCGAATATCTTTGGATATGGGGTAACCCATATCTATTCTTGTTATGTCTAGACTTTGACGTCACATGTCGTCGTATACGAGGGTCATTCAAAAAGTTCGTAGACTTTTGTCCTAACTTTATTATTTAACGTCATATTATATCCAATTTTGGTACAAATATTTTGACAACAGATTCAAATAATTTGAGTAAAAAAATTGGAATGTATCCTCATATTTATTTAAATTACCACGGATTTAGAACTGCAAAAATGGAGTCACTGAGCACCGGCCGTCAAAATTGAGTAGTTTTCTATTTTCACTTTATAGTATTTACAGCTATACCTCTAATAAGTGGAGCTGAAATGAAATAAAATTTACATGTTTAAATAAAGTATTTATACTGTATAATTAAAATGAAATTAGGTTATGTAATCTCTCGTTTCATTTAAAAGATATCAGCTTCTAAATACATATGGACTTGATTAAAAAAAGCAAAAAACCATGATGTTGGAGGATGTTACAGAGCAGCAAGTAGCAATAAAATTAGACTTTACATTCGGGAAACTTTTTCTACAAGCTTAAAAAATTCTTATAAACCAGGATCCGTATGAAAAAAAATCTGTGTATTTGTATTAAGTTGAAAATACAATTTTTGAGTGGTAGCGAGTTTGAATCGGACGATGAATGGTCTGCAAAGAAACAGGTAAATGTTTAAAATATTGTCAAAAGAGTTAAGAACATCATTGAACGTGATGTATGCTTCAATGTTGCAGAAATGATAAAGTTACATGGTAAATCAAAGAATTTGAAAACAATAACAGTCTAACAAGCTATATTTGTACAATTGTTAGCAAACCAGGTGTTAAGTATTGTAGATATGTGTTTTGAATGGAGAAGACGCAACAAACCATGTTTGAAAAAACAAAAATGTGTATACTTTTGACAAACTTTCTCAGCGTTGTTTTTGAAGCTACAATATTGGAAAAACCGTACTCTGTGGTAACAAAACATGTTGCTTTTAATTTTGGCTAACGTGAGTTTTGTTTAATCAAATGGAATGAAACTTCACACTTCGACAAAATAAATGTTTATGTTTACGAAAATGTGTTGATCTTTAATCTTGTATTAATCATATGACGATGAGAAGCATTGTCTGCGTATCTTTTGAATGACCCTTGTATAAGTTGCATTTCTAAGAAAAAAATCTGAACAGTGCTGAAAGTTAATGAAGAACATTTCTTTTACTATTCATCTTCAATATGTATCTATAAATTCAAGGCGAGTAAACTTTTTGTTAAAGATATGCAGTTATTCTTGCAAGAATATAGCTAAAATAAGTGATGCATTGTGGGTGTAAATTACTGCATCTAAAAATTCTATCAAAAGAATGTGCAGTAGTCCGAATTTCTCTTCGCACAGGCATTGCTTTAAAAGCTCGCAGTGAAGAGTGTTATTTCGCTTATATGTTGACAAGCAACCGTAAGAGCAAGCGCAAACTCTTCTTTTGTTTTGATTTAGATCTGGCTTGTCAAACCCCATGTGACATTCGGTGCGTGTAGACTCTGACGTCATATGATGTATGCAAGTTGCATGCTGAGAAAAAGCCTGAACAGTGCTGAAAGTTAATGAAGAACGTTTTATTTTCTATTTATCTTCAACATATATCCATTAAATCAAGGCGAGTAAACTTTTTGTTGAACATATGCCGTAATTCTCGCGATAACGTAGCTAAAACAAGTGATAAATTGTGGGTCCAAATTACGGCATCAAAAAATTCTGTTGAATGAATGTGCAGAAGTTTTAATTTTCTCTTCGCATAGGCGTTGCTCTAAGAGCTTGCTATGCGAGCGGCGCTTCACACCGCCTCGCTGCTCTCGCTATAATCATATTCGTGTTATATTTAAAATCTTGGAATTATCATGATGCAAGTCTTAGAGCTTTACACAATGACAATGTATAATATGGTACATATAAACAGATATCTGAACATCAGATTGACAAGCATGGGGTATATTGCCGTCTGTCTGCAGTCTCAGCAGTATTTACTTATGATTCTCTATATATACATGATATACTATAGCTTTATTAAGCTCTTCAGAAAAGATTGAATCAGCTATTTTTCCCTTTGCTCTAAAAAAGATGCACCTTGGTGTAGAGATAATATTCAACTTTAAACTCTTTTGAGTACAATGCATTTAAAAAATCAGTGTTTTCCCTTTATTTCAAAGTAAAGGGTTAGAAATAAGTTGTAACAGGCTAGGGGCTGAGGTTTATGAACAAAATCTCTGTGGACCTAACAACAAGTTTTTACTTCAAAGCATTTTTTTTTTGTCAATTGAAGTGGTCAATTTGGCCAGTAGCCGGTTCTTAGGGAAAACACTGATTAAGTCATTCACAAATTTGCATAATCTCTATTAAGAGTCTGCTGGACTCTAGATATTTGGACTGATGCCCACAGAATCTCTATACAACCACTCATCATTCATGTCTGGAAATCAAGACCCAGCTTCGACCAACTATAGCAACCACCCAGACCACACTGTCGTTCACTTCAATTAAGTCATTTAGTTGTTTATTTTACTCTCTGTCACTATTATTTCTACATTGCTTACCGTTTAGGCATGTAAATACCAACTTAAAAATATTCACTGAAATATCCGAAATATGGCTCCAGGCTGTGACGAAATTGTTTACTCCTGGCTGCGCATTAAAAATATTTTGCAAGGATTTAATGGTGCCTCCCTCACATGACCTAATAAAATCGTTCTCATCCGATCTACCTAGCTATCACTAGTTTCAGCATAGTTTGTCACATCTTTGCACTTCTAAGCATACAGCCCCGTGGGGATCCGGGTTAGAATAGGTCCTCAGTACCCCGTTGCTTGTCATAAAAGGTGACTAAATGGGGCGGTCCTTCGGATGAGACAGAATAAACCGAGGCCCTGTGTCACAGCAGGTGTGGCACGATAAAGATCCCTCCCTGCTCAAAGGCCCTGAGTGCCGAGCATAGGCCTAAATTTGCAGCCCTTCACCAGCAATGGTGACGTCTCCATATCAGTGAAATATTCTGGAGAGGGACGTTAAACAATATACAATCTAAGCATACATATACCCATTTTAAATAACAACCTGTTGACTGTCTGCTCCCTCAGTCACTACAATGCAAACAAACCCATCACTGCTTTTCTTTTATTACTGTAGATTTGAATACATCCAATAAATAAAACACACATGCTTCAGCCTGTTACATATGCTTTATTTGTTTTCACGGATTAGAGAATTCCATACATAGATAACTCTCAATGACGGTTTTCATAAGTGAAAAAACCTATGTATAAACCTTTTTTCTCTGGAAACCGTCTGTTGCTAATGACCTTAAAGACCCATTTTCATGTTTACTTATGTATATAGTGTGAGATATTGGTGGGTAAATCACACAGACTTGTATATAGGCACATTTTTTTATGAAGCATGCTTGAAATATGACTACAGGACAATTTGGTGTGATTTACACACCAATAACTCTCACAAAAGTTAAAATATTCCTTAATCATGTTAATAAAATTCAATCAGAGCCTTTTTGTAAATCCTCAGCAGATTCTGCTAATATAATAGTGTCATCAGCATGAAGTAAGAGATCATAAGTTTTAAATGTAATGGTTTCAATGATAAATAAACAGAATTATGCATAAAAGTACATCATTGTTAAAGATTTTAAGTACCAAGTACAGCCAGGTTTGAAATTTGCAACTCAGCACGTGGTAGTGTCTCAATATGAGTTAAAAAAAATACCTGGTAAACAAACATTTATTTAAGAAAGAATGATCCTTCAAGGAAATATATTTAATGAGATGCTGAAGTTTTATGATGAAGATCTGATTTTTAGCTCACCTGAGCTGAAAGCTTGAGTGAGCTTTTTTGATAACCTGTTTTCCATCCATCCATCTGTCAAGCTGTATGATTTTTTTTCATTTCATATATATTTTCAACTTTTTCTCAAGAACTACTCTGCCAATTTAAATAAAAAAAGTGTACAAAGCACCCTAGGTTAAAGGAGAGTTTAAAGGGTTAAAATGAAGGACCTAGTCCCTTTCCTAAGGGAGATAATTAAGGAAAAACAAAAAAAGATAGGTCATTAAAAATATCAAGAGCCACTAGGCCAGAAAAGCTGAAATTTATATGGAAGACTGTTCAAAAGTTTTGACCAAAATTAAAGTTTTGTTTAAAAAGTAGTTAAAAATCCAATGTCAAGGTCAAAGGGTAAAAGTTGTTGATATCCAATGAAAGGTCTTTTTAAAAGGATTACATATGTGAAGAACGAAAGCCTAAGCCCTCACTGTTCAAAAGTTGTAAGGTTAAAGTTTTTTCATAAGTACGTAAATCTCCAAGGTCAAGGTCAAAGGGTCAAGGTTGTTGGTATCAAATGAAATTTCGTGCCACAAGAAATACATATATGTGAAATATAAAAGACCTAGTATATACTGTTAAAAAGTTGTGACCACAGTTAAGGTTTTTTAAAAGTAGTAAAAACTCCAGGGTCAAGGTCAAGGGAAAAAGTTTTTGGTATCCAATGAAAGGTCTTCTCACAAGGATTACATATGTGAGGTACAAAAGCCTTAATCCTTACCGTTCAAAAGTTATGATCATGGTTAAAGTTTTTTCATAAGTACATAAATCTCCAAGGTCAAGGTTGTTGTTATCCAATGAAATTTCTTGCCACAAACAATATATATTTGAAATATGAAAGTCCTAGTATCTACTATTCAAAAGTTATGGCCAAAGTAAAAGTTTGGATTTTTTGTGTAAAAGTGGGTCAAACTCCAAGATCAATGTCAAAAGGTCAAATTTGGTGGTACCCAAAGAAAGGTCTTGTAACAAGGAATACACATGTGAAATATGAAAATCATAGCTCCACTGAATCAAAAGTTATGGGCAAGGTTAAAGTTTTTGTGACGGACAGACTAACAGACTGACGGACAGATGAATGAGATTTAATGTCCCCTCGCTTTTGCGAAAGCGGGGGACAATTATGGTGACAATGCAGAATTAACTTCTTTAACATCTGCGTTGTAAAATTATCCTTGTCTGATTTCTCAAGCAAGATTCATGGTTTTTAATGCATCCGGCGTCAGTCCTTCTGTCCGTCTGTCTTTCTGTCCGTCCGTCTGTCTGTAAACAATTTTTCAAAACGCTACTCCTCCTACAATTTTTGTCTGATTTCAATATAACTTGGCACACAAGTAGACTACACTAAGATACATAGAATAGTGCATGGGTTTTTAATTTCGATGAACGTAGTTGCCATGGTTACTAAAAATAGAATTTTCTGTGAAATTCCTTAAAAACGCTACATAAAATAGTGCAATGGTTTTTGATAAGTACATACCAGTAGAGCTACAGTCTCGACAGAGACTTCTGGTTTCTTGTGTATTAAAATAAAAATAAAATTTACTTATTTAAAAATAAAATTCCCCAATCAAATTAATAATCAGAATGTAACATCTAACATCTTTTAAGCCATCTTGTGTGAATGAAAAGAAAATGTCAAAATGTATATCTTGATACGACTAACCGGTTAATCGGTCGGAATGTTTTGGGTTAAACAGATTAGCAATTCTGCAATCGATTGCCATCCCTAAATTAATGTTACGTCATTTTCTATTTACAGTTTGAGATTATATTTCATATGGAGTTTAATGTCCTGAATTTTTGGAGGTACTTCTTGACACTGCTTGCTAGATGGGGCAAACCTCAGAGAGAGGGAAGATACACAAATCTTCTAATGGCCTTCTCCAAGATATTTTTTCTTTACCCAGAGTAAGTATATGATCAGACAATTATGTATAGGTCTCTGGATTAAACTTATTAATGATTTCCTATTGTCTTTTTGTCAACAATTTAGTGCTGGACAATCAGGCTACTTATTTGTGGTGTCTAAGGGTGTAAGATGTGTTTAATTTTGACTGGTTAGCTCTTTTGAGCCAAAGGCTCAAAGAGCTAATGCCATGGCCATTCGTGCGGTATGCTGTGTGCCTCGTGCAGTGTGCGCTAAGTTTTTAGCTCACCTGAGCCGATGGCTCATGTGAGCTTTTCTGTTCAAATTTTGTCCGTTGTCTGTCGTTGTTGTTGTTGTTGTTGTCGTCATTGTCGTAAACTTTTCACATATTCTTCTTCTTCTCACCCTACAACACTCGGTCACGCAGTAACCATTAGACTTGGTTACTGTCCTTGACATAAAACCTTCAAGGATTAAGACATAAGTAGAAATGTCTTTATCAGTCTTTATTACAGGAATATGTACGTTATATATAATACATATCTAAGACTGGGTCTGCTAGCTGCATGTCCTAACTCTAGCTAACACACTCTATATCTCTGACTCTGACTCTCTGTCCTCTGACTTAGACTTCTTAAACATTTTACATATACATATATAATTGCCTTTGAGTTGATCTAAGTAATTAAGGTGATTTACTCAAATGTCTTGTCAATGAAAGGGTAGGTGACATGGACAGGTAGAGTGATAATTGTTGTCACACCTGTCGTGCCTCAGATATAGATAATTAGGCAACTTAATTGACTAAGAGATTAACTAATTAAACTTCAAGGGATTAATAACAATAATGTGATAGCCAAGCCATCTGGTAGATCTAAATACTGTCATGATTTGATTTTGACATAAACAGATATTGCAAATGAAGGGAAATAAAATAATATTCTAAATTAACATTTTGTATGACCCCTAACCTTTTGGTTAGTGGTTATACATCCCCCTTGCCCACCTAATTTTACTCCTGTAAAATTAAAATATAAATGGGTGGAGACAATGAGAACTATAAGAATCTAGTACAAGTATATATACATTTGTAAGTATATAATCTATGCAGCATAGCAAACCCTAAAAAAAATAAAATATATACACTCTAATGAAATGAAAGTATGATCAAAAGTCAACAGTCATATGAAAGAACATTAAAGTCAACACAGTATGAAAAGAATTTTTTGATTTGAAAGTTTCTGATTCCTCTTTGCGTTGTTGTCCTTGGACATCGTTAGGTTCTTTAAGATTACACAGGAAGCTGTCTGTCAATAGCAAATCAAGTGAGATCCTTAGCAGAATATTGGAATCCATTTCGGAATCAGGAATCACACAATAAACATTTCCATACAATATTGACTA
>NW_026931198.1:0-4521 GCF_032062105.1 Saccostrea cuccullata | reverse complement strand
CCGCGCCTGTCAACGAGACGTGATCCGGCTCTTCGGATCAAGTTTCTGTTATAATGATAAATTTATTATATACCCCCAATAAAATGAGTAAAGAAGAAATCTAATAGAATGCAAGGTTCGAAATATTTATTGATAATTCAAAAGAAACTGACTTTTCAAGGAACTATTTTTTGTTGCGCAATGTTATAAAATTGTTTATCAAGGAGTGATAGAGTCATTCAGAGTCATCGCTGTAGATCACACGGACGCGTTTTTTTGGTTTCTGAGGTTGTGAATCATAATTATTGATATTGATGGTGCAGTTCATCATTCTCGCGTTTGAAAATAATTCTCTTGCGGACGTTGACTGAATGAATGATGAATTTGCTGAGATTGTCGACATCGAAGTTGTGGAACTGGCGGGTGGCGGATTTGAAACTAGCTGGATTTGAAAGCCTGCGTTTTCATTATTTTCTTTATTTGAAAGAATATCGCTCATAGTTTTTTGCATCTCGATTGATGCAGTGGCGTAATTATTGATGCTTTGGACGTTTTTGTGTCCAGTTAGTTGTTGAATAGTTGTAGGGGCTATACCAGCATGAAGCAATTTTGTACATGTTGTTTTTCTGGCTGAACGATTCGTTTTTCTTCCAGGAAGGTTTGCACGTTCTGCCATTTCCCGCATAATCGAGCGCAGTGAATTTTCGCCAAGGGGCTGGTTTTTGTACCAAATTGGAGATCCATGAGGTCTTTATGGTTAATCGCAATATAAAAAGGACTTTCAGGAGTCATGGTAGAGGGCGGCCTGTGGTCTCTAAACGCCTTGTACGCAGTTACTGGGCAGCTCATAGGATCCTCTGGGTTTGCGTACTGCTTCGGACGGAAAGCTCTGAGATAAGTATTTTCACCAGTTCTTGTTTTGGTTTCCCTTTCTCTAAATTCCAGATATTCCCTTCCATTTTCATCCTGTAATAGCTTGATATCCGACCATCTAAGTTTATGATTTTCTGTCCCTCCTCGAATTCCGAACATCATGGTGTTTTGCAACCACGTTTTGTTAAGCAATGCCTTTGGGCTGTCTAAACCAATGCATCCCTTCTCTTGAAGCAATTTTTCTTCACTCTTTGTTAGTGGCTCTGCTGCATTTGGTTTACTTCCCTTGCCCTTTTGTTTTAATTCCTTTCGTTTAGATAGAAGAACAGTTCTGCTTGTCGTAAATTCCTTATCAGATACTAAACTAAATGGGTATTTTTTCTCCCGCAGATACCGGTCAATAGATCTGTGATAGCTAGTCAAAGTATCAGACTCATAGTCTGAACCATCTGCCTTTCGGATCGAGAGAAGAAAAGAGCCTAAATAGTTGTCCAGCTCGCTTGGTTCAATCCTATTGATTTCTCGGGTTTCCTTCCTTGGATCAAGCTGAAGCCACGATTGGAACTGTTTTACTGCTGATTCAGTTTTTCTGACTGTGTTTTTATTTTTCATTTGTTGTACAAATTCATTTTTTGTCTGTTCATTTATCTCAATAAATGTTGATGGTTGATTTTCCAAGAGACTTCCACTTGCTTTGACTTCTTCTGCAGGGGGCATTGGTATGTCCTGAAAAGCTGATGGTTCAGGGTCAAATAATTGGAAAAGTTCCTGTAGTTCAGATTCAGAGGTGCTATCCAGTATATCAAAATTCACAGGACACAAATCATTGGTGTTGATAGTATCAAAATCATCTAAATTTGCCATTTTGATGTCTGCTGGACACTGGGCAGCTTGCTATAGTAAATGGTCATGCAGACGATTTTGATGTTTTTATTTTCCTTTTTTAATTTCATAAATTTTCTTAATTATATAGGTAAAAAAATAAGCAAATGAATAAGAAATATGTAGAGAAAATGATAATGTCATATGTAGTGTATTGACAGGGGTTTGTTTACATTCAGTTCAATCATTTCCGTTTAGTGGGTCAAGGACAAAAGTAGTTCGCGCAGGAATATATGCTTTCTGTGTACTACGTCATCAGTTTCAGAGAGTACTGATATGGATTCAGAAAACCACAGTGTGGTGATCCGGAATATCGGATCAAACTCTGTAAAATTAACAGTAAAAAAACAAGGAAATTGATGGGTATATAATAAATTATAGGAGCAGAGCAAACATGGATCTCTGAAACATCAGAAGTAGGATCATTCTGATATTCCTGTTTCAGCAACTTGTTAGTTAATAACTTACCTCGTTATAAAAATTGTTTATATGTAGAGCATGCTCTCGCGTATCTAAACAACTGAGAGATATGATCACCGCATGCAGTTATGATACTGCATAAGTATATATGAGGAAAAACAAAATGATCAAAAATCAGAAAAAATCACATAGGCTGATTTTTACTATTTTGCTTTTCCCGATAAAATTCACCTGGCTTGGAATATTTTTCTTAAAGTGACTGTACGGCGCATCTCATAAAATACAGACTTGTTAAAATTTTCCTATAAGATTTGGAATTTTTTTTTTATACTTACACTTTCAGAAAATTACAAGTTTTATAAGTAAATAATTCTGATTATTATTTCATTAAAATCAATAATTGTTTATGGCACATAAATATGTACATCACAACGTGTTCGAGGTTCCACAATTCATGCTATACACGCATCCGTAGTTCTCATAAACAAAACAGCATGGTAAGAGAGGAAAGCCCAGTAGGCCTGCTACATTATCAAATTCGACCAAAAAGGAAAAGAAACAAAAAATATGGTTGAAAAAGCAAATTTCCTGACAAAAATTTAGTTGGGAGATTAATATAATCTTTGGATGAAGAAGAAACGGGATATCGGTGACATGCACGTGGGGCTCGCGAAGGTTCTACCCTACAGGTTCGTTGATACATGTACATGCTATCATTTCTCGTATCTCCATGGTTTAAAAAAAATGGTGTAAACTCAGCCTAAAAATGCATTTATGACATACAAAAATTATTGCCATTCGAAGTGCAAATTGTGATGGAACTACAGAAAAATATTTTGTGTGTCATTTTGCCGCGATGACGTATGATTTGGTGGATTTTGCCTTCCTGGACCCCAATACACAAAACGTCAGCATTTGTACTTAATAATGTTAAATTCGTCTGAGTGCAGGCTAAAATGTTTACAATTATTTATTTATCGGAGAGTTATGATATTTTGCTTTTGGGAAATTTACCTAATATACCATTATACGGTGTAGGCACGTGCCATTTTAGAATTCACGTGGTACAAGTAAAGAGATATAAGTTGTACGACCCTTGATTTTCCGGCAGATTCTAATTACGTGAATTTTGTATGAGGAGAGAATATTTATGTTTTTAAAACTGCTGTCTTCAACTTTTTGCCTTATTCCTTAATGATATATTGGGTAAATTTGAATGATTAAGCACAGGATTTGCAGCCGTACAGTCGCTTTAAGTTTATATTACACTTTAAGGACCTAGCTAACACATTCTGAAATTTGTTTTCATCTGTAAATCTTTACTGAGTGTGATTTGTCCATATTTTTAATTTTATTGAATATTAAGTAATATTTTCCAATTCTATTTCATTTTCCATGTAAAAGGAGAAAAACTTTCAAAGAATTGTCCACTTTTCTAAGTGAAATGATATATTTAGTCTCCTCCAAAGAAAATGATTATTTGTATCATCTATCCTTAAGCCTTTAATTATTTTTCTCATTACTAGACTGCACAATTTTTTCCGCTTAATTGCATCAGAAATTGAAGTGCAAATTTCCAATACTATAATAGCTTAGGAAATAATTTTCAATACATTAATCTGAGATCATGGATTTCGTCAGACTGGTGGTCTTCGTATCTCCTCTGTTGATTGAAAACATTTTTGCAGAGATAGCACCTGTAGATCCAAAGTGCAATGATCCTGATAGGTAGGTACTTATCCTGACAAAACATGCTTAATTATTGCGATAATTCTCAACATGCTTAATTATTGCGATAATTCTCTTTTAGTCATAAAGTGCGATGTTGTACTGCCCACAGAACCATTCAAGGGAAATGTTACCGTAAGTGCATTTCTTTAAATTAATTCTTTCTCCAGATGACTGATATCGATTATACACTGAAGAATAGTTATCTTATTGCATGAACCATTTAACATAAGAAACATGTTTCGAAAAATAAATATAGATCCCATTTCTCTTGTAGTTACAAAAAATATAACTATTAAGCACCTTTTGAAAACAACCTATTTACGAGAATATATAGACCACATAATAATAAGGAAAGAACTCATCATTTCGAATTAAGATATTTTTATTACGAGGAAAGTTTTTATAGGTGCGATTCAGTGTAATAAGTCGCTTCAACAACAAAACATAATACATTTAATTTTCTTTAATCTTTGGGCTTTTGATATCCCCCTCCCCAAAAATGGGACAATCCTTTTTTCGTATTATCATTACAGTGCAAAAAATTAATGTATTTATCTGTATTTCTACAAAAGATTTTCTAAAAAAAAAGATCATAAAATGAAATGCTTCTGCAGTTATTTGCAGCTGGAGAGATAA
>NW_026931197.1:0-45775 GCF_032062105.1 Saccostrea cuccullata | reverse complement strand
GTTTAAATTGGCTTTCTCTATGTTTGATCTTGAAAAACTGATTAAAACAGAATTAACAATTTAAAAGATACATATGATATTTTTTATTCATGTGTGTAACTGTACTTATCTCCAGTATTGACAAATGGTGGCCTTGGTATGAATATTAGATTTATTTGAGAATAATTCTCTTTGTTGTGTAATTTTCTGATGGATCTGAAACAAGATCATAAAGTAAATGCAGTTTGTTTGTGTACCAAAGTTCTGCATTCATTTTACATGTGTCGATGCTACAGAACACATAAACGGTAGGGGAACTTCAATATTCTTTCAATAAAATATTGGCAAAGAATCATATGAAATGAATTAGTGTAATTTGGCCCCACATCTAAGTTATATTTGCTAGGGTGGACTCTGGTAATGAAAATTCTATATTAAGTACAGATCAAGGCAAAGTGACAAGAATAAATTGAGGAGTTTGTAACTCTTAGCTACAGATTGAGATATAATGTTTGTCATGTCCATCTTCCATATGTCTATTGCACTTTGTGTTAAGCCTTAGTTTCAAAGAAGCTATTCAACATAAATTTATCAAACTCTATACACTGGTAGATGTAAATGACAGCTATTCAGATGTTTTTTTTGTTGTTGTTTTTTTTTACGTTGACTTTTCCTTTGACCTTACTGTACTTTAATTTGCAATTCACTCAAAGAAACTATTGATTACTTTTTATTGATGCCCATACAATGATGCAAATTGCTGAAATTTATTGAATTTTATCAAAAGTTTCTGACCTTAACAATTGCAGTGGCCCTGACCTCAACACTCCTCAATTTGTAGTTTGCTCAGTTCCTATGAACATTTATGTAGTTAGTAGTATGTCATGTCAATTAAAGTGCACAATCTGAATCAGCCCTATTGATAGAAGCTGCCTGCATACAGTTCATGTTTTAGTAAGTAATTGTGTATATTCAGTGTACTTAACATGCTTAATATGTGAATTATTGTTCTAGTGAAATAGGCACAGATCCCAAAACAAAAATTATGGAAAGACTTGATGAAATGGGCAAAATTTTCTGCAACCATTATGTACAGGTAAGTTATAAATAAGGATCTATTATATTCAGTGGGTATATTAGCCCTCTAGTAACAAGGGCACCTCAAAGAGGAGCAAGGCAGCATTCGACATCGATCCAAATGCAAATTACTTCAATACCGTTTTGAAGATTGCTAATTCACTCACCCACAATAAACCACATAATTTCATTAATATATACCACAAATCTGTTGCGAGGGGATACCAAGGAGATGTAAAGGCTAACTTATTACAGGTCATTTTGAAGACACTAGGGAAAGAAACCTGACTGAATATGAGTGAAAAATATTTATGTATTTGAAGGAAACTGAGGACCATGCAGGTTCACAGATTGAGTTTGCCCAGAAACGGCTACAGTTAGGAGAATGTCTATACTACAAAATGGTGGAAAGTATACTGTTTAATGAGAGAAAGAGGATGGATAACAAAGAAGGCAAAGCAGCCCTAGCGGTAAGTGACTTCAAACTGAATTGGTCTTGAGATTTATAGATGATTATTGAGGTATTAAATGGACTATGCTTATAATGGATTTGTATTTTATTTGTAGACTCTGATGGAGCAAGATATATTTCATAGAACATTGTTTGCTTGCTGTTTAGAAATTGTTATCTTCTCCTACAATTCTCAGAGGTGAGTTATATGTATTGAAAAATCTCTAAAGATATGTTTTGGAAATCTCCATATGCTGGGTCTTATTTAATATTGTACATACAGATATAAATTGTTTTATTTGAAATATTTGAATTTTTCAAACAGAGAGATTATGAAAATTATCTAAGTGCAGTGATAATTGTATGAAATATTACAACTAAAGGCATGTACAATGAAAGTGATGTATTTTTAGGTCCTTTCCTTGGATAGTGGAAATCTTCAACCTCAGTCCTTACCATTTTTACAAAGTGATAGAGATAATTATCAGAACAGAAGAAGGATTATCTCGAGATGTTGTCAAACATCTCAATCATGTAAGTCTGAATTATCTCTCCTGTAAAAGGTCTTGAACAGAGTGAATATAAAGAAAATCATTTGAGTAGATACATTATGACTCAGTAGCTCGGAGATCACTGTCATTAAATGATTTACAAAAAAAAAAACAATAAATCAAAATATTTGTATTCTGCAAGTCCTGATGGAAACATTTGATTGCCAATACATGTATTCTGTTGATTAAAAAATCAATGTTTTTTTGAATAAAATTAAACCAAATAAACTAAAAAAAAAAAAACGTTTTGCATTGTTGTCTGGGTTTTAAGAATAAGAAAATTATAGAGATACAAATACATAATAAGTCATAAATTACAATGCTGGTTATATTCATTTAGATTGAAGAAAGTATTCTAGAGAGCCTGGCTTGGCGGAGTGACTCTCCATTGTGGGATGCCATCAAGGAAAGTAGTGTTCCAGGTTGTGAGGATGTCGTGCTGCCCAACGACCATGATGGGGTGAAAGCCTCACCCGTCAAACATCCGGCGGTCATCAGGGTAACAGAAACTCAGCCACAACAACCAAAGAAAGGTAACATTGTCACAAATGCAACATTTTCTCTATAAGAAAACATATGTTTTCTAAAATATCAGATGTATTCAAATTATTGTCATGACTTTGGGGGAGGGGGTGTGGTGGTTATGAAATGAATAATTCTAACTTGTGGTTTTGTTTATCTTGAATTAATGTTCAGGTAATACTTTCAAGATGTAAAAGTACTTTCCTTTTGAATTCTTAACACCTGCTAACAGTAATCTACATTTTGATTTGGATTATCCACAGATCCCTTGATGTCCCCTCCAGCAGGTGTCTCAGCGGCCGATCGCTTCAGCTCGCCGTCACCAGGGAGTGCCAAAAGACGACTATTCAGTGTCCTGACCCAGCCGCTCGATACACCACTGCCTGTACCATTGTCCTCAGAGAATACTCCCACAGAAAATAACACTAGTTCAGGGACCAAGACCACACAGATTATAGCCTTCCAACAGGCTCAGACAAACGATGGAAGACAGGTACGGGGCAAAAGTCACAGTCCAAGGAGATTGCCAGAGACAATTTACCTAACAGTTTTTTAAAAATTGTCATTTTATTCTATTATATATACTTAAGTGTCATTTTATATATATGAATATCCCCTGATAACTACCTTCTTATAAATATTTTTGAATTGAATTCTGGTGTATAAACTGTAGTGGAAAAAAAATGAGACTTGTTTTCAACATGTTCAGGAACAGGTACATTGAATTAAGGAGCCATTAAAATCAATATGATTTTTTTTTGTCTCAGATTCTCATCCCAGTCCATACAATAATCCATTCAGGAGCAAAAGATGACAAAAAAGACCCTGCTAAAAATAGACCCAAGAAAACAGGCTCATTGGCTCTCTTCTTCAGAAAGGTTTTGTATACAGTAGTTTTGATATGTTTGAAAAACTTAAAATTTATAAATGATTTTATGATTGAAATTTTACTTTGAGGCTTATTTTTGTTTATAAGTTCTTTGTTTATCCTTTTCAGCTATATCATTTGGCTAGTGTGAGATTACGAGATTTATGTGAACAATTATACATTGATGACATTGATCTTAGGAGGAAAATGTGGACTTGTTTTGAGTATGTTCTTGTTAACCATGTGGAGTTGATGATGGATAGACACATTGACCAAATTATTATGTGTGCAATTTATGTAATGGCTAAGGTAAGGAATGATAATGAAAGTGATACTAAAAGTAAGAACACCACAAAAACAAATTCAGTACTATTTTACTAAATTTTACACTAGTATCTTAGGAAGGTTTTACAGGAATTAAAACTCAAAATCTTAAAGTTGAGTCCTTTCATGTTTCTGTGTGTAAATATAATTGGTTGAAAAAAAAAAAAAACGAAATAAATGCATGTAGTTTAAAATTTTGTAATTTGTTCAAATTACTTAACACAGCAGGAAATATCTGTTCAATAGTGAGTTAAGGATTCAAATTTCTATTGCTATGAATAAGATTTATAATTGTTGTAGGTATCAGACCATCCACAGTCTTTCACAGACATCATGCGATGTTACAGACTACAGCCACAAGCTGAAAGTCACGTAAGTCCTGCTGGGAGGAGCATTCCTTATTAGAATCGAGGAGTGAAGAATTTATATTCTTTATATTCTTATCTTTCACTCAATCTTCTCTTTCTTATTTTTGCAGGTTTACAGAAGTGTTCTACTGAAATGTCGCTCTAGAAGGAAATCGGGAGAGAGTGACAGCAGTAAGAATGGCACAAGTGGCCAATCTTCCCCAGTCAACGTAGAGAACACAGATAAAAGTAAGGCATAGAATAGAATTGATGATTAAACATGTCTTATCTTCTACTGAACTGCTATTTCAGAGGTCATATACTTTCTTTTCTCAGAGAGATCAGAAAAATTGTCAACAATGAGATCAACAAGTACGCTCCCCACCCCTCACCCCGGGAGCCACCCCCCTACCCCCACCATTCTGATTCAGTCTGCTAGTGGGGGTGAGGAAGGAGAGGAGAGGGGTGATCTCATCATGTTCTACAATAGGGTAACTTATTTTTCAAAGCATGTTGATTTTGAGGAAATGTTTTCTGGGAATGAAACAATTTTTAGCTTTACATCATTTCTTGTAGGTTTTCGTAGAGAAAGTTAAAAAGTTTGCACAGAAGTTTTCTGCTCAAAAGAATTCTAAGGTAAGTATTATTTGAAACTAAGTGTCTTTGAATAGAAAGTTTGCTGTATATCTATAAAAACAATGTTCCTGAGATGATGACTTGGCTTCCATTTAGGAACAAAATTACATGTATATTCAGAAATTGACATTCCTGTAAAGTAATATGTATGGAGTGCCAAATTAAATCAAAGTAAATAAAAGAAGATACATTATAAAATTATTTTGAGATAACTATTCACTTATTATGCACAACCATTGATTTAATTATGATAGGAGTAGGAGGTTGAGTAGTATCCTCTGTGTCACCCAGAAAAGTAGTTGAACACTGCTTGAATATCAAAAGAAGTTGCTTTAAATATTCAAAGCACTGTAATTACCATGGTATGTCACATTCAGGTTTATGTTTTGCGAAAGCTGTTTTGCTACATTATTGGTATTGATCCACGTATATTATTACAGGATTGTCCACCTCTGTCACCTTTACCAGTGGTCAAAAGTCAGTCAGCCTCTCCTAGGCGAGTGTCCAGTAAACACCCTATTTATCTCTCTCCGCACAAACCAACCTTACATGCAACACCCATGGCAACTGGATTGTCTTACTCTTTTCAAAAGAGTCCTGCAAAGGTACATGTAAATTAAATACATGTATATAGTTTTTGGTACCAAAATAAGTCGTATTTAGCAAGGAAAAGTATGGAAACTGAAAATGTCTTTTAAAATATATAATCCATTCCTGTTTTGATAGGATTTAAGGGCCATTAACAACATGATAAAAATGAAAGACTTTAGGGAGGGTAAGAAGATTCTGGGTAAACGTCAACTGGATGTCACCATGGAAGAGGAGGATGCTCCACAGACCAAACAGCTGTGTACATACTCCTTCTTAAAAAGGCTACAGAACGTTAGCAGCGACAGACAGGAAGCCAGCGTCCTGAAACTGGACTAATTCATCTCTTCTTCTGTCATTATTCTGTCATACCGATCTCAAGAATTTTTTTCTGTTAAATTGAATGGATCAATAGAAAAACAAGGACGAGTTCAATATGTATTATTTTAAATGCAATATCCTACGAATGGTAGTCCCAGGAATATTCATGCAAAATGTAGATTAAGTCCTTGTTTGGTAATTTTCAGTGTGCAATCTTCAGTAAAACTCATTTAGATAAAACAAACATTGAATTAACTCATCTTATTTTGATCAATTGTCCATTATGTGTACAATTCATTGTAAATCACACAATGTGCAGATATGTATAGTAGATGTAAGAACAGTTTACATAGGAATGGAATTCTCTTTGGAATTGTGCTGATCAATTTTGCTGTATTTTTGTACAGTGTGTAAATATGTGTACAGTATCATTTTGTATAGTCAGGGATTTTTTTTTTTATAAACAATATGAAAATGAATTTCCTTTGGAAGTATTTTATTTGTAAACGTCATATTTATCCAATTTTTAGCATTTTATAAAATGCATAAATGCCATTTTAATTTTGAGAATTTGTGGAAAAACTTTGTCAAATCATGTTTTTCTTACTAGTATACATTTTTTTAAAGATGTCTTGATTCATTTCAGTCCTATCTGTGTATACTTACAGAATGTTCATGTGCATGTATGTATGTCAGAGAAGGTGATAAATCCCTGTAACTGATTATTTTTGGCAATTTCTTTTCCTCAACATTTCATTGTAGAATTCTAATTTGAATCTTACAAAAACTATCTCTTTTCTACAAAGCAATTGCAGATTTCATTTTCTTAGAATAATTGTTTTTAAAATGTGTAAAAGTTCTATAACGTAGTCTTTTGTTCTGAGAATATGCCAATGAAATGTCTCCATCTTTCTGTCCATATCGGTGAAAAATTTGATAGGTTTTACTGTGGAATCTCGGGGAGTGAAAGTTTTGTGTTTCCTCAACACATCTTGTTTTGAAATAATATTTATATGGTGCTCTTTGTTGAATATATATTGTCAAATTAATATTACATAAAATTTTTAAAAAATATTTGCATATTAATTTAAGGTCAATAAATTGTTAAATTTAGTGCAACCTTTTCTTTAACTATGAATATTTGAAGAAAAAAATTGTTATGAATGGAATCACAATATGAAAAATGTCATAGTAAATAAAATATACAAAGATTTTTTTCTTCATTGATTTGTTGTCAGTCCCCAACTGGTAAAACTGGAGGGTATTAATTTAGATTTAGTATCTGCTCCTGTCAGTGGGTTTATTTCACTTGGTTTTCCGGACTTTTCTTTTATATAGGCCAAATTTTGGTATACTAGTTTAATTTTTAACTGTTTAAAAGTTACTTAATGTCAGAGTCAAAATCATCTGTTTCTTTTAAGATGTCTGTTTGGTAATGCAATGATTTATAAAAATTATGAGTATAGTTCAAATGAAGGGCCACACGTTTTCCAAGGGGAGATAAGTAAGGAAAATAAAATTTATATGAAAGCTTCTTGACTTAATGTAGATTAAGTTTTTTCACATCAGTTCCCCATGGTCCATTGTTTACAATAGGGGATCAAGTTTTATCAAAGAATTTAGGAAAATATGTTTAAAAAAATTTTTGAAGAACAGCAAAGCTGTGATAATTGATACATCCTCGGAGGGTTTTTGATTCAGGTTTGTTCTAATCATGACCTTTTGGGGTAGGGGGGGGGGCAGAATAGGGGTTTGAAGTTTTACATAAGAAAATGGAGCAAAAATCTCTCAAGAACAGAAAAAGCCATGTTTAGTCATATTGACATGTAAGTAATCTCATGTAATGATGATTCAAATTTGTTCAAATCATGACCCTGGGGGTAGGGAGGAGCCACAATGGAGGATAAGATTTTTAAGCTCAACTGAGCTGAAAGCTCAAGTTTTTCGGATCACCTGTTGTCAGTCCATCTGTAAATTTTTCACATTTTCAACTTCTTCTCAAGAATCACTATGCCAGTTTTAACCAAACTTGGTACAAAGTATGCTTGGGTGAAGGGAAATCTAAATTGTAAAAATAAAGGGCAAAATTCCCTTCCAAGGGGAGGTAATCAAAAAATACAAAAATAGGGTAGGGTCATTAAAAAATATTCTGAAGAACCACTGGGCCAGAAAAGCTGAAACTTAAATGGAAGCATTTTTGGGTAGTGTAGATTCTAAATCAATTGTTCAAATCATGACCACAGGGGGTAGGGTGGGGCCACAATAGGGAATCCACGTTTGACATAGTAATATATATGAAAAAAATTTAAAAATCTTCTTTTCAAAAACCACTGCTACAGAAAAGCTGAAACTTATGTGGAACTATCCTTAGGTAGTGTTGATTCTAAATTATTCAAATCATGACCCCCGGGGGTAAGGCGGGGCAACAGTATGGAATCAAAGTGGCCAAAAACTTAAACATCTTCTCAAGAACCACTGGTCCAGAAAAGATGAAACTTATGTGGAAGTATCCTTGGGTAGTATATATTCTAAATTGTTCAAATCATGACCCCAGGGGGAAGGACGGGGCAATAATAGGGAATCCAAGTTTTACATTGAAATATATAGGAAAAAACTTGAAAAATCTTCTTGGAACAACTGGACTAAAAAAGCTTAAACTTATGTGGAAACATCCTGGCGTAGTGTAGATTCTAAATTGCTTTCCATAGAATCATGACCCTTGAGGATTGTCAAGGTCAAGATAGGTATAACAAAGGGGGAAATTTGTTAAATTACAGAATGGTCAAAGTTACTCAAGTGAGCGATGTGACCATGGGCCTCTTGTTTTCGCCCGCTGTATTTTCGGGCTTTTAAACTTGCAAACAATTTTGCCCCGTCTTAAGTTCGTCCAGTCACATTTCTGTTTAAGAAAAATTGTCCTGTATTCTTTAAATTCCCTCCGTTTTAAATTCGCCTAACCAAAGGTAAGGCGAAAGGGGCGAAAATAAAACGGGGCGAAAATTTCCCCGTCTATGGAAATATAAAAAGTATACACTGGAAAAGAATGTTGGGCATAAATCCAGTGAAGATTCATGAATTAATGAGATTGTCTACTCATGGGGCATGGACATTTGCTTGATTACATTAGAGCGAACACATTCATCTATTAAAATCATAAACAGAGAAATTTCTCCCTCAACAATAATATCATTACAATCTACTTTGAATAATTAACCGATTCAGTCAAACAAATACACTTTGTCCGAACAACTTATTTGTCCAAATAAATATAATAATTCACTAAACGAATACCAAACAAATAGTACATATAGTCTCTACCTTAAACTCCTTAGTAGCATTGTAGAATTTTAATTATCAAAGTTTACTTGATCTTAACATAGACATAAATCGATTTATGTCTATGATCTTAATTCAATTAATTGGAAGGAATACATTAAAATGATGTCAGAAGTGGGTTTTTTTAACGTAATACAAGAATTATGTATGATATTTTCTTGACTTTGTTATCAAAAGCAAACTCATCTGAGACCCTAGCCATAGTGGTCGATTTTTTAAAACCCTACAAACACCAAGCTAATGACATTGCAGAATGATTGTCTGAATTTGATACAAGCTAAATTAAAAAAAACATATATAATAAATTTAAAAACATATGTAACATATCAGTTTCATATTTGGATATTTTATTTAAAAAATTAACGGTAATCTAACACGTCTAAGAACAACCATGATGATTTCAACTTTTCTGTCGCCAACTTATTCTCTTAGTTCCTTATCAACTGCATTTTGATTTTACGCCTCACGTTTAAGAGCTAGCGAGCACTATCGTATGAACGATTTCTAAAACGAAGGATGCTTCTGACAAACAAGTTAATGAAACAAGGACATCAAAGGTTTCATTTTTAAAATCATTATTTATCAAGTTCTAGAAGATGCGATGATCTTTTCAGTATATACAATCTATCATTATTTCAAATGCTGGCAAACGTTTTTCACACTTTTGTTAGGACATTTATTTTCACACTATTGTTAGGTCATTAATTCCAGACTGAATTGTCTACGGATTTTCCCGTTATTTCCCGATCATGACAAGAAGCACACGGCGGGTGTGACCGGTCGACAGGGATGCTTGTGTAGTTACCTACGACACAATGGTATTTTTTTTCACTGTTCAGTATATTTTGTATTTATTTCTCTGGCATTCGCCAAGACTAGCAGTGTTGTACAGAGTTCATCTGACGTTTCCAGGGCTTTTTTACGCGTTTTGTGATATTTTACGTACCAGTTTTCCTGGCACATAACATATCGAAATTGTGAAGAAAAAAATCATCTCGAGGCAAAGACCTCAGTGTATTAAATTAAATGGATACGTGGAATATTTTAAACCTTTTTTGTCAACAGGTGCCAGGGATCTTATTATTAATGTACCATAGTTTATGTATATTTTGAAAATAAAGTCTCGGGTCCTTTTTTGTGAAGAAAAATCTTATCTTTTTCTAGTTTAAAAATTCTATGCTTATTTGAATTCTATCTAGCTTGGAAAAATCAATTGAAAAGCTTATTCATAATTTTATTGAAGTCAATTTGATGTTTTGCATTAATCTTATAATACATTTGAAGCTGCTTACACATTATTTATTAGATATTGTTTACTGAAAAGGAGAGCAATAAAAGAGGAGGGGGGGGGGGGCTATTGCTTATCAGCGTTATGCTTTACGACCAAGCTAATTTGCAGTTTGGCCTCCTCAATAAATTATTGATAAATCCATAATTCTACCAAAACTATAAATTACCGGTAATCCTAAAAATCCGTTTTTTTATTACTTTATTTCATTTAATTTTGATATATTTAGTTTTATTACATTTTTTTTTTTTTTTTTTTTTTGCTTTTTCACAAAAGGAAATTCCTTGAAAGAGTCCAACTTGCATACTTTAGGCCTTTCAATAAAAAAAAAATCAAACAAAGGGACATAACTCGTCTATAAAGGAGGCATTCGAAAATACTCGGAAATATTGGTTCATTTGCGTATGAAAATGACAGAGTTTATTCCGAAGGAGAATCGGTTACCAAGGAAGTAGATTCTATTGTCAACAAAGAGTTACGGAGCGCGAAAGTGTGCGGACGGTGTAAAGGAGCAGAGATAGAAAATCGCAAAATACACAAGGAAGAGAACATCCAGACAGGTTTGGTCCATACAAACATGTTTAGTGTTGGGGCAAACTTTATTTATAAATGTAATTTATTTTCAGAAATCATAATACAAACCCATAACTTGTTATAATTCATTGGTTATCAACAACATACTGCAACATCCATGGAGCAATGCATGATACATCATATACATGAGCAGTAGAGCTGTGCTTGTCGGGCATACAAAATTTTCATGCACAGAAAAGGGAAGATAAGTACGTCAACATGCAGATTTACTATGTATCAGGTTCGACAAAAACTAGGCCTATAGATGTTGAACTATCAGTTTCCGCTACTTTGTTAATTTGCTTGCATTTTACAAGGCAAAGATATTGAAAATTAATCTGTTGTTTGTGTATATTTACTAGTAATCGATTATAATTATTTGATGTTTGACGTTTGATACATTATTCGATGTTTGAGATATGACCTAAAACATCTCTTAAGATTCCGGATTTTTACACAGTGTCCGCTCCGAACGTTACTTGTGGAAATAACCCGGATACTGTTACCATGACTTCACTTGAGTTGTAGGCCGCAAAGGCTTTGGATGCACGGAAAGAAGGGGAGGTTAAAAAATAGAAATATAAAAGAGAACAACAGGTCTGGGGATCTTAATGCGTTTTATTTCAATGTTTGTATCTTATGTTTATAATTTTTACACAAAATAAAAATGGAAATAATCAAAATATCATTATTTATGCATTGTCATAAAATAAGCATAATTGAATTGCCCGAACTTCTTCACTTGAAGCGAAAATAATCCATACCACGTTACCCTCTAGAATAATTTTTGATCTGTTTTTCGTTTATAACACACATACTACTAGTATTAGCTGAATTTGAATTTGAAAAATGTTCTATTTTTTCGTATGAGAATCATGCAATGAAATTATTGGGCTAAAATATCACTGCTAAAATGACATTTCAAAATGTTCAGATACTGAGATAGTCCAAAGTGCTTTAAAAAAAAGATATTTTCCATTGCAAGGGTAAATAAAACAAAAAAGGTAACAGCTTCTAATGTCCCTGGTTTTGCCCATACTTGCAGTACACACAATTCATCAATTGGAAGATGAAGTTGAATATGATTAGTATGTCCCAAGTCACAAGTGCCAGTACGTGGTAAAAGTTACTAATGTCCCTAGTTTTGTATATGCTATAGACAAACCCAGTGAACAAAAAACTAATTTGAGGCATTCACCCATAAAATTTCACACTGTGATTTGTACACAATCTTGGCTGTGATAGAGAAGCCAAGAAACAAAACCGATTGCGGTATACATGCCAGCAGTACACGACTGAAGTTTATTTTTTTGTCTGATTATTAGTGATCTTGTATTTTTTCTATTTTTAGTTGAATATGATGAGCATGACCTACCAAGAGAGGTATGTGCATTGTTGATGCACTCAATGCACAGTCTGCAATAGGGAGTGCTTGTATGCTAATGTCCCTGGTTTTGTCTATGCTATAGACAAACCCAGTGGATTAAAGAACTGATTTGAGCCACTCACTCATAAATCTTCAGACTGTGACTTGTACTCAATCTTGGCTGTGATAGAAGCCAACAAACAAACAACACCGATTGAAGTTTACTGGCCAGCAGTACCTATTTAGAGGATGGTAAGTTTATTTTTATTCTTCTATTTTCAGTTGAATGTGATGAGCATGGCCCACCAAGAGAGGTGTGTGCATTGTTGATGCACTCAAGTCACAGTCTGCAATAGGGAGTGCTTGTATGTGGTATTCCAGTTGCTAATGTCACTGGTTTTGTCTATGCTATAGACAAACCCAGTGGATTAAAGAACTGATATGAGCCACTCCCTCATAAATCTTTAGACTGTGACTTGTACTCAATCTTGGCTGTGATAGAAGCCAACTATTGAAGTATACTGGCCAGCAGTACCTAGTTGGAAGATAGTTAGTTCATTTTTATTCTTCTATTTTTAGTTGAATATGATGAGCATGGCCCACCAAGAGAGGTGTGTGCATTGTTGATGCACGCAAATGACAGTCTGCAATAGGGAGTGCTTGTATGTGGTATTCCAGTTGCTAATGTCCCTGGTTTTGTCTATGCTATAGACAAACCCAGTGGATTAAAAAACTGATTTGACTTTGAGACACTCACTCATAAATCTTCAGACTGTGACTTGAACTCAATCTTGGCCGTGATAGAAGCCAACAAACTAACACCCCAGATTGAAGAATACTGGCCAACAGTACCTATTTGGAAGATGGTTAGTTTATTTGTATTCTTCTATTTTTAGTTGAACATGATGAGCATGACCCACCAAAAGAGGTGTGTGCGTTGTTGATGCACACAATTCACCGTCTGCAATAGGGAGTGCTTGTATGTGGTATTCCAGTTGCTAATGTTCCTGGTTTTGTCTATGCTATAGACAAACCCAGTGGATTAAAGAACTGATTTGAGCCACTCACTCATAAATCTTCAGACTGTGACTTGTACTCAATCTTGGCTGTGATAGAAGCCAACAAACAAACAACACCGATTGAAGTATACTGGCCAGCAGTACCTATTTAGAGGATGGTAAGTTTATTTTTATTCTTCTATTCTTAGTTGAATGTGATGAGCATGGCCCACCAAGAGAGGTGTGTGCATTGTTGATGCACTCAAGTCACAGTCTGCAATAGGGAGTGCTTGTATGTGGTATTCCAGTTGCTAATGTCACTGGTTTTGTCTATGCTATAGACAAACCCAGTGGATTAAAGAACTGATATGAGCCACTCCCTCATAAATCTTCAGACTGTGACTTGTACTCAATCTTGGCTGTGATAGAAGCCAACTATTGAAGTATACTGGCCAGCAGTACCTATTTGGAAGATGGTTAGTTCATTTTTATTCTTCTATTTTTAGTTGAATATGATCAGCATGGCCCACAAAGAGATGTGTGTGCATTGTTGATGCACGCAAATGACAGTCTGCAATAGGGAGTGCTTGTATGTGGTATTCCAGTTGCTAATGTTCCTGGTTTTGTCTATGCTATAGACAAACCCAGTGGAATAAAGAACTGATTTGAGCCACTCACTCATAAATCTTCTGTGACTTGTACTCAACCTTGGCTGTGATAGAAGCCAACAAACAAACAACAACGATTGAAGTATACTGGCCAGCAGTACCTATTTAGAGGATGGTAAGTTTATTTTTATTCTTCTATTTTTAGTTGAATGTGATGAGCATGGCCCACCAAGAGAGGTGTGTGCATTGTTGATGCACTCAAGTCACAGTCTGCAATAGGGAGTGCTTGTGTGTGGTATTCCAGTTGCTAATGTCCCTGGTTTTGTCTATGCTATAGACAAACCCAGTGGATTAAAGGATTGATTTGAGCCACTCACTCATAAATCTTCAGACTGTGATTTGAACTCAATCTTGGCTGTGAAAGAAGCCAACAAACTAACTAACACTCCAGATTGAAGAATACTGGCAAGCAGTACCTATTTGGAAGATGGTAAGTTTTTTTTTATTCTTCTATTTTCAGTTGAATATGATGAGCATGGCCCACCAAGAGAGGTGTGTGCATTGTTGATGCTCTCAAGTCACAGTCTGCAATAGGGAGTGCTTGTACATGGTATACCAGTTGCTAATGTCCTTGGTTTTGTCTATGCTATAGACAATCCCAGTAGATTAAAAAGAACTGATTTGAGCCACTCACTCATAAAACTTCAGACTGTGACTTGTACTCAATCTTGGCCGTGATGGAAGCCAACAAACTAACACCCCAGATTGAAGAATACTGGCCAGCAGTACCTATTTGGAAGATGGTAAGTTTATTTGTATTCTTCTATTTTTAGTTGAACATGACGAGCATGGCCCACCAAAAGAGGTGTGTGCGTTGTTGATGCACACAATTCACAGTCTGCAATAGGGAGTGCTTGTATGTGGTATTCCAGTTGCTAATGTCACTGGTTTTGTCTATGCTGTAGACAAACCCAGTGGATTAAAGAACTGATATGAGCCACTCCCTCATAAATCTTCAGACTGTGACTTGTACTCAATCTTGGCTGTGATAGAAGCCAACTATTGCAGTATACTGGCCAGCAGTACCTATTTGGAAGATGGTTAGTTCATTTTTATTCTTCTATTTTTAGTTGAATATGATGAGCATGGCCCACCAAGAGAGGTATGTGCATTGTTGATGCACGCAAATGACAGTCTGCAATAGGGAGTGCTTGTATGTGGTATTCTAGTTGCTAATGTTCCTGGTTTTGTCTATGCTATAGACAAACCCAGTGGATTAAAGAACTGATTTGAGCCACTCCCTCATAAATCTTCAGACTGTGACTTTTACTCAATCTTGGCTGTGATAGAAGCCAACTATTAAAGTATACTGGCCAGCAGTACCTATTTGGAAGATGGTTAGTTATTTTCTATTCTTCTATTTTTAGTTGAATGTGATGAGCATGGCCCACCAAGAGAGGTGTGTGCATTGTTGATGCACTCAAGTCACAGTCTGCAATAGGGAGTGCTTGTATGTGGTATTCCAGTTGCTAATGTCCCTGGTTTTGTCTATGCTATAGACAAACCCAGTGGATTAAAGGACTGATTTGAGCCACTCACTCATAAATCTTCAGACTGTGATTTGAACTCAATCTTGGCTGTGAAAGAAGCCAACAAACTAACTAACACTCCAGATTGAAGAATACTGGCAAGCAGTACCTATTTGGAAGATGGTAAGTTTTTTTTTTATTCTTCTATTTTTAGTTGAATGTGATGAGCATGGCCCACCAAGAGAGGTATGTGCATTGTTGATGCACTCAAGTCACAGTCTGCAATAGGGAGTGCTTGTATGTGGTATTCCAGTTGCTAATGTTCCTGGTTTTGTCTATGCTATAGACAAACCCAGTGGATTAAAGAACTGATTTGAGCCACTCACTCATAAATCTTCAGACTTTTACTCGTACTCAATCTTGGCTGTGATGGAAGCCAACAAACTAACACCCCAGATTGAAGAATACTGGCCAGCAGTACCTATTTGGAAGATGGTAAGTTCATTTTATTCTATTTTTAGTTGAATATGACGAGCATGGACCACCAAGAGAGGTGTGTGCATTGTTGATGCACTCAATTCACAGTCTGCAATAGGGAGTGCTTGTATGTGGTATTCCAGTTGCTAATGTTCCTGGTTTTGTCTATGCTATAGACAAACCCAGTGGATTAAAGAACTGATTTGAGCCACTCACTCATAAATCTTCAGACTGTGACTTGTACTCAATCTTGGCTGTGATAGAAGCCAACAAACAAACAACGCCTATTGAAGTATGCTTGCCAACAGTACCTTTTTGGAAGATGGTAAGTTTATTTTTATTCTTGTATTTTTACTTAAATATGATGAGCATGGCCCACCAAGAGAGGTATGTGCATTGTTGATGCACTCAATTCACAGTCTGCAATAGGGAGTGCTTGTATGTGGTATTCCAGTTGCTAATGTTCCTGGTTTTGTCTATGCTATAGACAAACCCAGTGGATTAAAGAACTGATTTGAGCCACTCACTCATAAATCTTCAGACTGTGACTTGTACTCAATCTTGGCTGTGATAGAAGCCACAAACAAACAACACCGATTGAAGTATACTTGCCAACAGTACCTATTTAGAAGATGGTAAATTTATTTTTATTCTTCTATTTTTAGTTGAATGTGATGAGCAGAGCATGGCCCACCAAAAGAGGTGTGTGCATTGTTGATGCACTCAAGTCACAGTCTGCAATAGGGAGTGCTTGTATGTGGTATTCCAGTTGCTAATGTCCCTGGTTTTGTCTATGCTATTGACAAACCCAGTGGATTAAAGAACTGATTTGAGCCACTCATTCATAAATCTTCAGACTGTGACTTGTACTCAATCTTGGCTGTGATAGAAGCCAACTATTGAAGTATACTGGCCAGCAGTACCTATTTGGAAGATGGTAACTTCATTTTTATTCTTCTATTTTTAGTTGAATATGATGAGCATGGCCCACCAAGAGAGGTGTGTGCATTGTTGATGCACTCAATTCACAGTCTGCAATAGGGAGTGCTTGTATGTGGTATTCCAGTTGCTAATGTCCCTGGTTTTGTCTATGCTATAGACGAACCCAGTGGATTAAAGAACTGATTTGAGCCACTCACTCATAAATCTTTAGACTTTGACTTGTACTCAATCTTGGCGGTGATAGAAGCCAACAAACAAACAACGCCTATTGAAGTATGCTGGCCAGCAGTACCTATCTGGAAGATGGTAAGTTCATTTTTATTCTTCTATTTTTAGTTGAATATGATGAGCATGGCCCACCAAGAGAGGTGTGTGCATTGTTGATGCACTCAAGTCACAGTCTGCAATAGGGAGTGCTTGTATGTGGTATTGTAGTTGCTAATGTCCCTGGTTTTGTCTATGCTATAGACAAACCCAGTGGAATAAAGAACTGATATGAGCCACTCACTCATAAAACTAAATGCGACGCTGTAATATTCATTGTGACTTCAAGAACGATGATCGAGTTATAAAATGAAAGTGACAGTTAACTATAGGTACTGTGAGCAATGAGCTCACTAAATGATACCCCCAGCCTCCCTTATGAATATAATGGTAGTATCCATGTTTTATTATGGGACACCCAAAAGATGTGTCGGATCAAAAATTAAAAAAGGAGGTCACAATTGCATTATGTAATAAAGATTCTGTGAAAGTCTCATTAAATTTCATTCAGTGGTATAAGAGGTGTTGCGGATAAGAGATGGGTACCCAAAGGAGTGAAAGACGGACGGACGGACATCCCGATTACTATATACCCTCACGCTTTTCAAGTTGGGGTATAATGAGATTTAAAAACCTTTAGCCTTGGGAGCCGTTGTTATTTCATAAATAATTTGAATAGATGATATCACTTATTCGAATAAGTGATATCACCTTTTCAAAAAGGTGACATACCAATTCAAATCAAATACGTGATATCACCTATTCGAATAACCAATTCAAATCAAATACGTGATATCACTTATTCGAATAGCTGATATCACCTATTCAAATTATTTATGAAATAACAACGGTTCCCAAGGCTATAGGTCTTTAAATACCAAACGGCGCCTCATATAGTTTCGAAACTCATCAGTATCTTTAATTGAAGCTTGTCCATTGAATGTTTGGACATTTATCCCTGGACCTGCTGATCAGCCACTCCATCGTGTGACTTTTGTTGTGTATTTCCAGTTATAATTTCTGTTGCAACAAATGCGAAGCAATGAAATATAAAATACATACGGATTTTCCAAATTTTTTTTTAACCCATTTCTGGAATTATTTTCAAAAACTATCTAAAAATTATATCATTTTAGCAGAATTCTCCAATTTACTAGTATGATCAATTCGTTCTTATAAGTTGAATTCTTGAATTGATGCAACTTTCACTGCATGGGTTCTGATGCACTTGTAGGATTTAAACATTATAATGCACATCCTGTTGATTCCGTAAACTCTACCTTGATATATATACCCCCGGTATGTAATTGCAATCAGTGGTTCGTGAAATATGTGGAGAAGGACCTACCTTGTTGATTAATAGAAAAAATGTCGATGTGACCTGATTTTGAACAGGATATTTTTTGCACATATGAAAATAATGAGTAAGAATCGTTGTAGTTCTACAAAAATCCAACTTCGTACAATAAATAAACTAGAGGTACTGTGACCACTGAGCTCACTAAATGATACCCCCGCCTCTCATATGGTTATTTTGGCAAAGTCCGTGTTTTGCTCTGGGGGACCAAGAATAAGTGTCAGATCTAGAAGTAAAATAAAAGGTGCATAATTGTATTATGAAATACCCTGGTAAAGAATCTGAAAGTATCATTAATTTTTTTCAGTGGTATAGGAGGAGTTGCGGATAAGAGGCTAAAGAGCTGGGTACCGCAAACTGTAACTGACGCGTACATCTGTACACAATACACAGTGAATGAAATTTAATTAATAAGACAATTGGTGCTAAGGATTTCATATTTCACATGTTGAAAATGCCTTTTAATTGCGTATTTTATTTTTTTTTTTACCTTTTGACCTTTATCTTAGAGGTTGTCCCACTTTTTAAAAACAGTACTTTAACTTTAGCCATAACTTTTGAACAGTTAGTACTAGGTCTTTAAAACTCCACAAGTATATTCCTTGTGACAAGACCTCACATTGGGTACCATCAATTTTGATCTTGATTTTGATCTTGGACTTTGACTTGCGCCATAAGCTGCCAAACGGGGAAATTAGTGTTCCACATACACATCTTGTTCTTTCATCAAATATGTTAGTCAAAAAAAGTACAATTGAATTTTTCTCTGACATTATGCATTCATAGACTGTTAAAATATGCAATTATAATTTAGAAGAGATATACATGTATGTGTTAATCTGTAAATCCTTTTCTTAGATTTCAGTCATTTAAGTACTTGAGTTCGTTTAATGGTGCGTAATGTGGCGGGTATTTTTACTTTTATTTTCTAAGAAACTATAATGTGTAACAAATATTTATTTAAATAATGGAACTTCAGCCGAATTCTTTATAACCTAACTTTTGTTAGTACGCATAGAAAAGGTTGGTAATTTCTTTGGATAATGTTCTTAAGCATGGTATGTATGTATAAATCACTTATTTTTCAGACGTATCAATTTATAATCTTCTCAATGTATTTACATGTAATTTGTCTAAAAAATTTCAGATATATTTATTATTCCTTTTTGGAAAAGGTAAATTCAACAGAAGTTGCATTTATCATATTTATTTACATTTTTATCAAGCTTTTACTACAAAGTACAAACCTATACTTCTGGATCAAATTTGAAAGAAATTCGCCGTAAGGGTGTGCGATAGAGGGAGGGTGCGTGTATGTGTGTTTGAAGAACACCACAACTAAATTCTGAAAACACATTTATCATTCAAGCAATTATTTCAAGTCACTAATTGTCAATTACTAGTAAAAAAATCGAATGTCTTTTACTCGAAAAAAAATCCTAGGGGCCTACATCTGCATCTTAATACCATGAAAGAGCGTTCTAGAAACAATAGTATTGTCTTTGCAGGATAAGTCCATTACTTCTAATTGTTGATTGGGTAAATGTCATTAATATGTTAATGTACAGTTTTATTTTTTATTAGTCCAAACTTTATTTTCCCTTTTCCTCTAATCTTTCTCATCGTTTAGTTTCATCAAAATTTGCATCAAGTTCGAATGGACAATGACATAATTTAAAAATACATATTATATATAGTATTTGGTTTATGCATTTATGAAAATTATCCCAGATATAATACATGTTATGGATAAGTACTAGTATTATGTTTCTTTACAGAATTCGCACCCACTATTTCTCATTCTGGTAATACCTATCTCCATTGAAGGATTCGTCTGTGAGAATAACGCTTCCTGTATGACGTCTCTAATAGTTGAAAACGCGTTTACAATGATTGATCCGTCTATGGGACTGGTCTATGCCAAAAATAGATCATTGTATCCAGTAGTCGGAGGAGAGCCTGTTGATATAATGAAAGTAATAACTGCTGATGGGTGGAATACCACAAGACCGCTCATTACCGTGAATGGAACTATGCCAGGACCTTCAATCTTTCTCTACCAGAATCAGACGATCACCATCATAGTCAAAAACAACTTGGTAAACGAAGGCGTCACCATTCACTGGCATGGAATAGACCAGCTTGGCTCGGCTGCCATGGATGGAGTAGCTTTTGTGACCCAATGTCCCATTTTACCAGGACAGTCTTTTAACTATACGTTTCAGCCTCGTTTTAGTGGTACTTATTGGTATCATTCCCACATGGGCAACCAAAGAGATATGGGATTGTATGGTGCCTTTACCGGTCGACGTTCTCCAAAAACCCAAGATGCCTAAACTGACAAAGTTTGATGATTTTAAGCCAATACATACCCGAGATATTCAAAAGTAGGTCACAGTGACCTACTTCTTGGTTGACATTCCATGAAACCATAAGACGCCTCAACTGACAAAGTATGATGATTCCGAGCCAATAAGTACCAGATATAATTAAATATAGCATAAAATGTCAAAAGTAGGTTAGAGTGACCTACTTTTTGGTCGAAGTTCTCCAAAAACCCAAGGTGCCTAAACTGACAAAATTTGATGTTTCTAAGCTAATACGTACCTGAGATATTCAAAAGTAGGTCACTGTGACCTACTTTTTGGTCGACAATCTTTGAAAACCTAAAATGCATCAACTGACAAAATTGATGATTCTAGGTCAATAAGTACCAGAGGTACTTAAACAAGAGGCCCACGGGCCTTGAATCGCTCTTCTGATAAATTGTACAATCTATCACTTCTATTAGAAGCCTCAAACTCTATTAGTATCATAAGACCCAAAATGCATCAACTGACAAAGTTTGATAATATTTAGCCAGTTAAGACTGAATATATTATGATATAATTATAAAATACCATAAGCAGGTCACAGTGACCTACCTTTTGATTGAAATTGTCTGAGGACTCAAGATATATTGACAAAGTTTGATGATCCTAAGCCAATAAGTACCTGAGATATTCAAAAGTAGGTCATTGTGTCCTACTTCTTGGTCGACATTCTCCGATACCCTGAGATGCCTCAACTGACAAAGTTTGATGATTCCAAGCCAATAAGTACAGATATAATTAAATATAGCCATCAAATGTCAAAAGTAGGTCATGGTGACCTATTTTAGGTCGACATTCTCCAAAAACCCAATATGCCTAAACTGACAAAGTTTGATGATTCTAAGCCATAAAGTACCTGAGATATTCAAAAGTAGGACACCATGACCTACTTCTTGGTCAACATTCTCCGATACCCTAAGATGACTCAACTGACAAAATTTGATGATTCCGAGCCAATAACCAGAAGTCTCTGTCGAGACTGAAGCTCTACTGGTTTGAACTTATAGCAAAGGAAGAGAAAAGTACTTAAGCAGCTGGGATTTGAAACTAAATAGAATAATGATCGTTGATAAAGTCTCTTTATGTTCTTAGTGTAGTCTACTTGTGTGCCAAGTTATACTGAAATCAGACCAAAACTGTAGGAGGAGTAGAATTTTGAAACAATTTTACAGACATTTCTATTTTTAGTAACCACGGCAACACCGTTCATCGAAATCAAAAACCGATATATAGAATTATGTATCTTAGTGTAGTCTACTTGTGTGCCAAGTTATAATGAAATCAAACCAAAACTGTAGGAGGAGTAGCATTTTGAAAGAATTTCACATAATTTCTATTTTTAGTAACCACGGCAACACCGTTCATCAAAATCAAAAACCGATATACAGAATTATGTATCTTAGTGTAGTCTACTTGTGTGCCAAGTTATACTGAAATCAGACCAAAACTGTAGGAGGAGTAGCGTTTTGAAAGAATTTCACAGAAATTTCTATTTTTAGTAACCACGGCAACACCGTTCATCGAAATCAAAAATCGATATACAGAATTATGCATCTTAGTGTAGTCTACTTGTGTGCCAAGTTATATTGAAATTAGACCAAAACTGTAGGAGGAGTAGCATTTTGAAAAATTGTTTACAGACAGACAGACAGACGGACAGACAGACAGACAGACGGACGGACGCCGGACGCATTACTATCGCATAAGCTCTTCTGGTCTCTGACCAGTAGAGCTAAAAACCAGATATAATTGATTATAGCCATAAAATGTCAAAAGTAGGTCACTGTGACCTACTTTTTAGTCAATGTTCACCCAAAACCCAAGATGCCGAAATTTACAAAATTGGGTAAGCTAATTAGTACCTGAGATATTCAAAAGTACGTCACTGCACCTATTTTTTGATAGACATTTTTCTGAAAACCCAAGATGCCTCAACTGACAAAGTTTGATAATTCTAAGTTAATAAGTGCCTGAGATACTTAAATATAGCCATAAAATGTCAAAAGTAGGTCATCATGACCTAATTTTCTGTCAACAATCTCAGAAAACCAAGATCCCTCTACTGACAGAGTTTGAGCATTCTAAGCAATTAAGTGCCTGAGATACTTAAATATAACCATAAAATGTCAAAAGTAGGTCACTGTGACCTACTTTTTGATCGACAATCTCCAAAAACCCAAGATGCATCAACTGACAAAGTTTGATTTCTTTACGTCAATAAGTATAAGAGATACTTAAATATAGCCACAAAATGTCAAAAGTAGGTCACCGTGACCTATTTTTTGATCTACAATTTCCGTAAACCCAAGATGCATCAACAGACAAAGTTTGATGATTCTAAGCCAATAAGTATGGGAGATACCTATATAAAGCCATAAAATGTCAAAGGTAGGTCACGGTGGCCTACTTTTTGGTCATCACTCTCCGAAAACCCAAGATGCATTGAATCACAAAGTTTGATGATTCTAAGCCAATAAATACCTAAGATACTTAAATATAGCCATAAAATGTCGAAAGTAGGTCATCATGACCTACATTTTGGTCAACATTTTTCAAAGTCCCAAGATGCATCTACTGACAAAGTTTGATGATCATAGATCTGAAATAATTCAAAATATGCCTTTTAAACAATTCAAAACAAATGCCTGCAAAATTCAAAAAGTAGGTCACAGTGACCTACTTTTTCATAATTATGTTTTAAGGTCCCAGGATGCATCAACTTACAAGATTTGATGATTCTAAACCTCTCAGTGTCTGAAATAATGGGATTAAATGTTTAAGAAAGAATTAGTCATAAAGTTCAAAAAGTAAGGTCACGGTGACCTACTTTTAAGTTGACGTTTTTCGAGGACCCAAGATGCATCAACTGACAAAGTTTGATGAGCATAGGCCTTAAAGTGTCCAAAATATGCCTCCAAATCAATTTGAAAACAAATGCCCGCAAAATTTTAAAAGTAGGACACCGTGACCTACTTTTGGGTTAACATGATGTGAAGTCCTAAGATGCATCAACTTACAAGATTTGGTGATCCTAGTCTTTATAGTAAGCAAAATATCAATATTTTTATTAAGTGTAAATTTTGGTCAACTTTGAAGTGACCTTGAGACCAAGCCCTTTGCCCCAGGGTCATGCCTTGAACAATTTTTAATCTTCAACATATCCCGACCCTTGTATGTAAGTTTGGTGAAAATCTGCCTGGTGGTTCTGGAGAAGAAGATTTTTTAGCAACCAGTACTTTTGGTTTTATTTTCCTGATTATCTCCCCTTGTTTTAGGGTCCCAACCCTAATTTTAGTATAAATGGTAGCCCTTGGGCTAAGGATACCCTGTAACAAATTTGACAATGATTGGCCAAGGGGTTCTTGAGTTATGGCCCATATTCTAAAAAGTTAACGCACATCGCACACCGCACAAATGGCCATAGCATTAGCTCTTTGAGCCTTTGGCTCGGAAGAGCTAATAAAGCCATAAAATGTCAAAAGTAGGTCACCTTGACCTACTTTTTGGTCGTCACTCTCCAAACACCAAAGATGCATTGACTCGCAAAGTTTGATGATACTAAGCTAATAAATACCCAAGATACTTAAATATAGCCATAAAATGTCAAAAGTAGGTCATCGTGACCTACATTTTTGTTGACATTTTTGAAAGACCCAAGATGCATCTACTGACCAAGTTTGATGATTGTAGGTAATCAAAATATGCGTTTTAAACAATTTGAAAACAAATGCCGGCAAATTCAAAAAGTAGGTCACAGCGACCTACTTTTTCATAAATATGTTTTAAGGTCCCAAGATGCATCAACTTACAAGATTTGACGATTCTAAACCTCCCAGTGTCTGAAATAATGGGATTAAATGTTTTTAAAAGGATTAGTCGTAAAGTTCAAAAAGTAGGTCACGGTGACCTACTTTTAAGTTGGCATTGTTTAAGGACCCAAGATGCATCAACTGACAAATTTGATGATCATAGGCCTTAAAGTGTCCAAAATATGCCTTCAAATCAATTGGAAAACAAATGCGCACAAAATTTAAAAAGTAGGTCACCATGACCTACTTTTGAGTTAACATGATGTGAAGTCCTAAGATGCATCAACTTACAAGATTTGATGATTCTAGTCCTTATAGTAAGCAAAATATACACGTTTTTATTAATTGTAAATTTAGGTCAACTTTGAAGTGACCTTGAGACCACGCCCTTTGCCCCAAGGTAATTCCCCGTGTAAATTTTCATCTTCGACATATCCTGATCCTTGCATGTAAGTTTGGTGAAAATCTGCTTGGTGGTTCTGGAGAAGATTTTTTAGCAACCAGTACTTTTGGTTTTGTTTTCCTGATTCTCCCCTTGTTTAAGGGTCCCATCCCTTACTTTAGTATAAATGGTAGCCCTTGGGCCAAGGATACCCTGTGACAAATTTGGCACTGATTGGCCGAGGGGTTCTTGAGTTATGGCCCATATTCTAAAAAGTTTACGCACACCGCACAAATGGCCATAGCATTAGCTCTTTGAGCCTGTGGCTCAAAGAGCTAATAAAAAAAGAACGTTGATGCAGTTGAATATCTCTAGTCAATGTGCATCATCAAATGAAGTTTGATAAAATACTTTGATTAGTTTCTTGGAAACTAAATGTGCACAACTTTTTTTTCTAAAAATGAGATTAACGTTATGGTATAAACAGGAAAAGTAAAAAAATGTTGATGAAATTGAATGACTCTCATCAATATGGAATTGACAAAAATCTTGAAAGTAGTGCACTTGTATTGAAATTGGACCAAAACTGCAAGAGGTCTAATTAGCATTTTGAAAAGTTGTTTACAGATGGAGAGGATGGAACCCTTACTTTTGACAGTAGGCCTAGGAGTTAAATATTCTGGCATTTTTTGTGTGACAAAATCTGTGTACTGGGGGAGGGGGAGGGGTTCCTCTTGTCCACAAGTACCTGAGGACCCAATATCATACATACTTCATTCAAAAACTGGCCATATGTGCAGATACATTGAAACTCGAATCAAGTTTCCAGGTTATGAATTTATTTTGAACAAATTTAATTATTCACAAAACAGGTGAAAATACTTATAATGTAAGTTATTGTTGTCATACTTTTTGAGAAAAATAAATTTTCTTTTCATGTATACTAATATCAGATTCCTCATTTAAAATCGAACCCTTCTAGGCATGGATGGGGTAATTGAATAAAGTAATTGTAATTGAATGTAATTAATTACATTTTTCAAAGTAATTGGAAGTAATTTGTATTTGAGCTAGCCTTCAATTACAAGTAATTGAATGTATTTAAATACAGTTCAAACGAGCTAATCTTTGTCCCAGGGATCAAAATTCATCCACGCCACATGGGGACAGTTTAGCAAAGATAGTCCCCATGTTCTTTTTACTTTTTTTTAAAAAAACTTCATTCTCTGTATATCTTGCATTTTATTATTTTGTCTCCTTACCTAGACAATGGGGCTGTGATTTAACAAACCTGATTCTTAGTAACACTGTATGAAGTTATTTATTTATTTATACAAAAGTTTTGTATCCCTCCTTTCACTGTAAAAATTCTCTCTTATAACATTAGATAAACCTATTAGATTTTGTTCTTCTTTAATGCATTTAAGAGGAAGTCCGCCGAAAAACCAGGCAGGGTTGTATTAATAGGCGGCACATCGAATGTGACGAATATTTGAAATTTTATTGAAAACAATATCAATGTAGTCCAAATGGAATAATGTAATCGAAGATTTGTTTTAAAATTGCTTATTTAGTAAAATATCCTTTTGTTTCGTGTTCTTGAATTCCCCTATATAAACCATTGAATTTAGGTCAGAAACAACGAACTGTAATTTCCAATACTTATTTAACAGGACTATAATTCACGCTGAACTAAATCTAGAAATATTTTGTCTTTCAGTTTCAAAAATAAAATTGGTGGGCAAAACACTTTTGATAGTAGTTTTCTGTCAAAATATATAGACGTTTTTATGAAATTTTGCGATGTAAGAGTTATCTCCCGTGGCATCGGTAAATCTGCTGAACACCGTACTATCGAAATCCTAGTGAAATATTTAGAATATATACACAAAATAAAATTATTTAACAAAAAATTACTACTTTATTTTCAAAATAGAATTCATTTTCGCCTCCAAACGTAATATTTAGATTAAGATTGGCAGTATTATTCAGGTTGAATCCACGTTTCCAATGATGTATCAGTGACGTCATATACCTGACTAATATTGCGTCACAATTAAATAATTACAGTTTTCCAAAGAAGTTCGTAAATGCTTTGCATAAAAGCGCAAATAAAACGATAAAAAATAAATAATTTCTCTTTTTCTGTTCAATTACTCTTCAGAGTGCATTATCCTACATGTTAAATAATCGTATATTTTTATATATGAAATGTATTTTTTTTCACGGGCGACGTCTCAGCTAGAAGTCCCTTTTGAAAAGTAATTTTGTACATGTCCGAGAACTAATTTTTTAAACTGATTTACTAGGCTATGCGTACAAATAATTAATTGTTTATATTGAATATTTCCTATAAAATTGGGATGTGAAGAGATTTTATTTTCTCCTGATTACCAAGGACAGATGAATATTTTAGATTTACGCAACATTTAATTCAAGTCAACGGAGTTGAGATATTTATTTCATGATATTTGTACACACACACACACACACCCTCACACACACACAAAAAAAAAACAAAAAAAAAAAACACTTGATTATACTTATCTATGCAGTCAAACCAAAGTAAACGATCCGCGGTACGATTTAAAATATTTTATTGAAAAAGTGAAAAATAAGATTTAAAAAATATTTATTGAGGAAAATTACTGTTGAACTCCCCACTTAAACGGAAGATTTCGTGGGCGTATTTTTTGTTTTGTATTGTTTTTGTTTGGTTTTTTTTTTTGGTTAAATTTGGTGATTGAAACAATCACATACTCACATTCAATATGAAGTTAAAAAATGTGACCATGTTGGCCAATTCTAAAATATTTTTCCCATTAATGAAAGTTTTTTTTTAATATGCCGCCTTGCCCCCCCCCCCCCCCCACCCTCACCCCGTCCCGGCTTTTTGCTTGCGATTTCTAGGCTCTTAAATCATAATACTATATATGAAATAACTTATTTTCTTATTAATATAAAATTAAATTTTATAAGATGAAAATATAGAGGAAACGGCTTTTATAGATGACAGGTTTAAAAAAATTGGATAAAGCTGAGACTGTGCACATTTAAATATTTTCTGCATTTAGGTAGTGCAAGTATATTTTCGCCAATGATAGAATTGAACTCTTTAATTCACGAGAGAATGAAAAAAACTTTAGTTGGAAATAAGATATTTAATAAAGATAAGCTGTTTACTCTCATTTGTTGCATAATGCATGTACAAATACTTGTTTTTTAATACCGAGTATCAAGAAATCGTACAGATGTTATACATGATTGTAATCTTCATGTACGTAAAAGACATTAGTATTTTAAATAAATTGTATAAACATTTGAATCCATGGATAAATTAATTTTAAAACAGTTGACTAACTGAACAGAAATAAAAGACAAGAATATTTTTTTCTGATACATTAAACAAATGCAGAATATTTCTAGTTTTATGGTAAAAACCGATCCCGATTGAAATAAAACCGATCCCGATTGAAAATAATGCAAAATGTGTAAAGTTATAAAACTAAAGACAACTGCCGCCCATAAGACATGTACAAAAATAAATTAAGTAATTTTTTGGCCATATTACAACAAAAGAGCCAAATTTAACATTACAATTATAGTATTTCCTTCTTTATATAATTCCGGTCGGGATCGGTTTAATTGTGAAAAATTGTAAAACATAGGTAAATTTGACTCCTTTTATTTCTCTCAATATAAGGGTGCCCACTGATTTTATTGAGTGACTCAAAAGTTTGTACTTTGTATTCATAATAACATGAGAAAAAAAATATGTCATTGAAATGTATTGGGTTTTATAACGTAATGAAAATTGGATAATGAATTCAAAAAGTTACTTGCTAATCTCAATTTTGGACCACATATTTTTTTCTAAAGAAATATAAATTGGAGTCTTATTCATCACTAAAATCAAAGATAAGAGTCTATGGTATAAATAATATTGATAGACACATCCAGGTTTTGCGCATCTGGTACATATAAAACAAAATAAAAACATAGTAATTTTTTTTACCCCCATGTTGACCTTTTTGCACTTGAAATTGAGCAATTACCAAAAATAGGACTAGTGGAGCACTAAAATTTCTTTTGATGTTGTCATGTGTAAACACTTGCTTAAATAAGTCTATATGCAAAAAATAATAAAAATCCATGACATGCGATGTGCCACCCATTGCCTGATTTTCAGTGGACTACCTCTTAAAAAGACACTTTTCAATTGGATAGTTTATTCTAGCCTTTGGCTCATGCAAGCTAAAAATCTGAACAATTGATCTGCAATTCTTGTTTTCATTACTTATAATTTCAATAGATTTTCAGATTTAAGCATTATATTTCCTGCTATAAGAAATTCATCATAACACTATTATGACAGAAATATCTATGCTCAAATTGAGTATCCAATATTTAAGAATTACTCAAGTTTGAAGATACATGTATAAATGAACATTATCTTGAATGCCAAGACAGACAGGAAGTAAGTATACTGTACTGAAACAAGAGGCCTAAGGGCCTTGAATCGCTCTTCTGATAAATTGTACAATCTATCACTTCTATTAGAAGCCTCCAACTCTATTAGTATCATAAGACCCCAAATGCATCAACTTACAAAGTTTGATAATATTTAGCCAGTTAAGACTGAAGATATTATAATATAATTATCAAAATACCATAAGTAGGTCAAAGTGACCTACCTTTTGATTGAAATTTTCTGAGGACTCAAGATACATTAATTGACAAAGACTGATGATTCCAATTAAATAAGTACCTGAGATATTCAAAAGTAGGTCACCATAACCTACTTTTTGGTCAACATTCTCTGAAAACCCAAGATGCATCATCTGACAAAGTTTGACAATTCTAAGCCAATTAGTTCCAGAGATAATTAAATATAGCCATCAAATGTCAAAAGTAGGTCACGGTGACCTACTTTTTGGACGCCGTTATCCAAACATCCAAGATGCCTAAACTGAGAAAATTTGCTGATTCTAAGCCAATAAGTACCTGAGATATTCAAAAGTAGGTCACCATGACCTACTTCTTGTTGGACATTCAGTGAAACCGTAAGATGCCTCAACTGACAAAGTTTGATGATTCCGAGCCAATAAGTACCAGATATAATCAAATATAGCCAAAAAATGTCAAAAGTAGGTCACAGTGACCTACTTTTTTGTCCACGTTCTCCGAAAACCCAAGATGCCTAAACTGAGAAAATTTGCTGATTCTAAGCCAATAAGTACCTGAGATATTCAAAAGTAGGTCACAGTGACCTACTTTTTGGTTGACGTTCTCCGAAAACCCAAGGTGCCTAAACTGACAAAGTTTGATGATTCTAAGCTAATACGTACCTGAGATATTCAAAAGTAGGTCACTGTGACCTACTTTTTGGTCGACATTCTCCGAAAACCCAAGATGCATCATCTGACAAAGTTTGATGATTTTAGGTCAATAAGTACCAGAGATACTTAATTATAGCCACAAAATGTCAAAAGTAGGTCACTATGACCTACTTTTTGGTCGTCACTCTCCGAAAACCCAAGATGCATCAACGCACAAAGTTTGATGATTCTAAGCCAATAAGTACCGCAGATACTTAAATAAAGCCATAAAATGTCAAAAGTAGGTCACCATGACCTACTTTTTGGTCGTCACTCTCTGAAAACTAAATATGCATCAACTCACAAAGTTTGATGATTCTAAGCCAATAAGTACCGGAGATACTTAAATAAAGTCACAAAATGTCAAAAGAAGGTCACCATGACCTACTTTTTGGTCGTCACTCTCCGAAAACTAAATATGCATCAACTCACAAAGTTTGATGATTCTAAGCCAATAAGTACCGGAGATACTTAAATAAAGCCATAAAATGTCAAAAGTAGGTCACCATGACCTAATTTTTGGTCATCACTCTCCGAAAACTAAATATGCATCCACTCACAAAGTTTGATGATTCTAAGCCAATAAATGCCTAAGATACTGAAATATAGCCATAAAATGTCGAAAGTAGGTCATCGTGACCTACATTTTGGTTAACATTTTTCAAAGACCCAAGATGCATCTACTGACCAAATTTGATGATCGTAGGTCTGAAGGTAATCAAAATATGCATTTTAAACAATTTGAAAACAAATGTCGGCAAAATTCAAAAAGTAGGTCACAGTGATCTACTTTGTTATAAATATGTTTTAAGGTCCCTAGATGCATCAAAGTACAAGATTTGATGATTCTAAACCTTCCAGTATCTGAAATATTGGGATTTAATGTTTTTAAAAGGATAAGTCATAAAGTTCAAAAAGTAGGTCACAGTGACCTACTTTTAAGTTGACATTGTTCAAGGACCCAAGATGCATCAACTGACAAAGTTTGATGATCATAGGCCTTAAAGTGTCCAAAATATGCCTTCAAATCAATTTGAAAACAAATCCCCGCAAAATTTAAAAAGTAGGTCACCGTGACCTACTTTTGAGTTAACATGATGTGAAGTCGTAAGATGCATCAACTTACAAGATTTGATGATTCTAGTCCTTATAGTAAGAAAAATATACACGTTTTTATTAATTGTAAATTTAGGTCAACTTTGAAGTGACCTTGAGACCACGCCCTTTGCCCCAGGGTCATGCCTTGAACAATTTTTAATCTTCAACATATCCTGATCCTTGTATGTAAGTTTGGTGAAAATCTGCCTGGTGGTTCTGGAGAAGAAGATTTTTTAGCAACCAGTACTTTTAGTTTTGTTTTCCTGATTATCTCCCCTTGTTTTAGGGTCCCAACCCTTATTTTAGTATAAATGGTAGCCCTTGGGCCAAGGATACCCTGTGACAAATTTGGTACTGATTGGCCAAGGGGTTCTTGAGTTATGGCCCATATTCTAAAAAGTTAACGCACACCGCACAAATGGCCATAGCATTAGCTCTTTGAGCCTTTGGCTCAGAAGAGCTAAAAATGTTAATATATGTGTATGAGGAGATTGACAGATCTCTTAATGAAGCACTTCCAAAAAGAAGAGTACAGTCAATATAATGTAAGTGTTGCAAGGAAATAATTGACCAATTCTGTCCATATAAGGAGGCTGAAAAATCAATCCTCTCTTTCTTTCCGTCTTAGAAAAGCAGGGAAACTCCACTATAGTTGGGCTCTTTGGACATCTATTGATGAAGCGAGACTCTGGCAGCTTGGCATCCACAACTGTCCTGCTTAAGGATGCACACAGAGGTGCAGTGTGTTAAAAAGAGGTTCATTTAATGTCTTCAGTCCCCTTTTCTGTAATTTCTAACATGATCTTCCCACCTGTTGCCTGTCAAAAACATTAGATTCAGTTGAAAACATCACATGCAATAAACAATAAACATGCAATATGCAGTAGGAATGTCAGTGAATATTTGAATATTCATTTGAAGGGTTGAAATTCAAATATTCTGAATTTTCATATTTCTTTATACATGTATTCTGCTGAGAAAAAATGATTAATCTTATTTATTTAATTTAAGTAATTAAATGCATAGTAGATATCTTACCGACTTTGAACTTTTCACCAACACCACCTCTCTAACATTTGGTTTCTGGTCCCTGGCAAGTGAGAGGAGCAGTCTATTGTGGGGGACATGTGACCAAGTCTTACCCAGGCTGACTTTTCCATCCCCTGTTACATTGTTAACAATCTGAATAAAGGAAGAAGAAAATTAGATATCATCGATATTATAAGGATAAAAAAAACATTCCAAAAACAATGGAAAGACAATCGGTTAATTCCACCTTAAAGGTGATTTTCTTAAGGATCGGTTTTGCTTTTATCACTTTTGAACACCTCCTCTAAAAGCATATTTAGTTGTTCGAATTAAAGAATATTTGATAAAATTAATAATGTACAGAATTAAATGTGTGCATTTGTCTTGCATGCTGTATATGAGTAGCTTTTATGTTTTACATGTAACTCATTCCACTTTCATTTGATTTGTTGACTGTAAGCCAACATGGTGATGTTACATTTAATACTTATTAAAAAAGACTTTTTTGTGGTTGTTGGAAAAGAGCATACCAGTACAGCTAAGCTGAAGTCTGCAGCCAAACGCTTGATTTTCAGAGAGAGCTGAACCATAAGACCGTGTCCTGAAAAGAATTATCAGAAAAATTTTAAGTGAGAATAGTGATTGAAATGTACATACATCATAAACTAAAGACAAACTTAAAACAGTTAATTTTGTCTCAAAGATTTTTTAAAGACCCTTTTCTATACACTAATGCATGTTTTTCGGACTTAAAGAACATTATGTTATATAGAGGTATAAAGTACTGATGTTTATCTATAATTTTCGATATATATCTCTTACCATCCATCTGCTGTCCACCCAGGGAGGGGTAGATAACTGCTGTAACACTGTCCACAATGATCAGCTTGACCAGATCATAAAATGGGTCATCCTGTGTAATCAAGTACATGTATAACAATGTTTACCTGACATCAAAGGGTACAGTAGCTTTAACAATTCATCACAAATTCATTTTTATTTTCTGGCTCATGAATAGGAAAATGGGAAAAAAATACTACCTTTTTAATCATATTTTCCTTAACTGTTTCCAATGCTGAAATAAGTTGAAATATGTCATGTGCCTCCACAACTTTCACTGACTGCAGGATATGCTCTAACTGCTTCAAAAACATTACAACCAAATAACAAGCCTAAAACAAACTTATGTCAGTACATCAAATAGCTAAAAGATATTTAAATCTAATATGTGTACATGTAACTTTACAATAGTAAAGTGATATGGTTATATAATTTTGTATTCTGTTTCTGTCAATGATATAATAAACAAGAGGCCCATGGGCCTTATAGGTCACCTGAGCATCATGCAACAACTTTACAATGATTGACATTGGTTCATGTTTTAAACTAGACACCATGGCATTCACTATTTTGAAAAAGACATCATAACTATACACTTAGCATGTTTAGTTTGGTTACTTAATACCCACAGACAGAGTAGAGGAACAAAAAATGCATTTCGACTAATCAGTAATATTCAGCAATAATCAATATAGTGCCACTACCATACCCTTGGTCCACACATTTCACAATTTTGGAAAAGGCACCCTTGCTTATCAAAAATATTTGATTAATACAAAGTAGAAGGTTTCAATCAATTAATTCATTTTCAGTATATAAATAGAGCCCCCCACCACCCTCTATGGTACCCCTGACCCAGGGGTGTGGAAATTCACAATTCAGGAAGAATGGCCCTTGCTCATCATAGCTATATAGGTAGTTCATCTGCTTAATCCCCAGGAGCAGAGAAGAAGATTTTCAAACAATTTTTGCATTTTCTCTATATAACCAATAGAGCCCTGCCCTAACAATAGAACCCCTGACCCTGGGGCCATAAAATTCACAAAGGCATTCTTCCTCATCATGACTATGTACTTATTGAGTTTATTTAATACCCAGGAACAGAGAAGAAGATTTTAAAAGAAATAATGTATTATGTATAATATACCCAGGAGTAGAGAAGAAGATTTTCAAAGAATTAATGTACTTTCACTATAATATGATCAATAGAGCCCCACCCTAACACCAGAACCCCTGACCCTGGGGCCATAAAAATTCACAATTTTGGAAGAGACATTCTTCCTCATCATAACTATATCTTTTGTTAATTTATTTAATACTCAGGAGTAGAGAAGGAGATTTTCAAATAATTAATGTACTTTCTCTATATAATCAATAGAGCCCCACCCTAACACCAGAACCCCTGACCCTGGGGCCATAAAATTCACAATTTTGGAAGAGGCATTCTTGCTCATCATAACTATATACTTAGTTAATTCTTTGAATACCCAGAAGCAGAGAAGAAGATTTTCAAACAAATTCTGCATTTTCTCTATATAATCAATAGAGCCCCCCCCCTTACACTAGAACCCCTGACCCTGGGGCCATGAAATTCACAATTTTACAAAAGGCATTCTTTCTCATCATAATTACGTCTTTAGTTAGTTTATTTAATACCCAGGAGCAGAGAAGAAGATTTTTAAAGAAATAATGCATTTTCACTATATAATCAATAGAGCCCCACCCTAACACCGGAACCCCTGACCCTGGGGCCATATAATTCACAATTTTGGAAGAGGCATTCTTCCTCATCACAACTATATACTTAGTTAATTCGTTGAATACCAAGCAGCAGAGAAGAAGATTTTCAAACAATTTCTGCATTTTCTCTATATAATCAATAGACCCCCACCCTAACACCAGAACACCCTGACCCTGGGGCCATAAATTTCACAATTTTGGTAGAGGACTCAATGGTCATTACATTCATGCTAACAGTTTGACTGCTTGATGTCCAGGAGTAAAGAAGAAGATTTTTAAAGATTGCACTAATTTTAGTGGTTTTGGCCCCACCCCACAGGTCCCAGGGGGGCAGGGACCATGAAATTCACAATTTTTGTTCCCCTTCACCCATAGATGCTTTGTGTAAAATTTGGTGGAAATTGGTTGAGTGGTTGCAGAGAAGAAGCTGAAAATGTTCAAATGTTAACACACGACGCACGACGAACGACGCACGACGACGGACGAAAACGGATAGCAATAGGTCACCTGAGTTTATAGTGGTTATCACAAACTGCTAAAAAACTTCAAAATATTAGGCTACACAGTTATAACTATCATGCCGAGTTCAGTGTGTGAAACTAGTAAACAAAATTTTTCTTTCAAATGAAAAATCATTCTATACATTCTGAAAGCATGCCTTTCAATGTTGTGGAGAAGCGATAACAATGACATAAGCTTGTGAATTTAGAAGGTAATACTCTTACTTCCTCTCCGTACTGAGCCTCAGCGATTCCTGCAAGTCTGTCCGCAGAGAACCCGCCACACGTGTCAATGTACACAATATTCTGCTTCGCTGTACTCACCGCGGAAACACAGCAACTCAGGCAAAACTAGGAGACAAATTTGTTTATTTCCTTAATGTAAATCAATGGCATTTATAAAACACATTTTGATTGGTCAATTTACTGGTGTTTGAGGCATCAGAATGATCAATTATGAAAGTGAAAGCTTTTGATTTTGACGTCACAATTTACAGCAAAACAAAAACACAACACCCTGTGACATATTTCATGTTGCAAAACTAACAAAATAAGAAGTGAACGTTGAACAAATGCATAAATTGCAAAATAAGAAGAGAACAACTATCGTCTTTTTTGGTATTTGCGACCATTTCTGCTAATTTAACGGTTGTAAATATCTATTTTACTGGCTCCGCATTAACGGTTGCAAATAACAAATCAGAAAATATAAATGTAGTCATTCCCCTATTCAATCATAGCGGCTGCCAATTTTGACCACGGCACAGCATTTTATACATATTTTTTATTCTTTTAAAATGCACATGTGTATAATCACAAATATACCTATGTATTGTAATGTAATTGTATCACAATATAAAATACAGTTTGTGTGTTATTCAGTGCCCTGTCTTACCTGTGTTTTACCTGACGATATTTCCCCAGCTACTTCTGTAATTTCTGACGAGTACAGTCCACCTTCCAGCAATTCATTTAACCTAAAATGAAATCGACAATGAAGTTTTCAAAATAAAACAAATGTCTTTTTTAACAGACCATATAACTCACAAAAATGTTAAGAAACTCATTCAACTATATGAAGAAAATTTTCTGAGTGAAATGCATGTCTACACCACATATTTCAATTAAGATTCTAAAATATCTTATTGTGGTGGTCAGCCGTATTCAATTCCTGGTGGCCAGATTGCTCAGTCGGTAGAGCACCTGACCGGAGATTCAGGTTCGAATCCTGGTCTGGTCCACTGCATTTTTCTCCTCTCCCCTATCATTTAATGACAGGTGAGAGGCCTGCCAGGGATGAGCCTGGGTTAGGGTCTTTGAGGGACGAATCTAGGTATGGTATGCCACATTTTTCTCTTCTCCCATTAAATTATCAAATAGAATATAACACATCAGAAATCTACCTTAATCCCTGGGGACACTGCCTGTATGTTTTGACAATTTTTTTGTTTTTAATTTTAAGCATACAGTTACACTAAATTTTGGTCACAATTAGCATATGACATCTTACACCACTTCACTTAGTATGCTCATTTTGTAAAAACTTATACCTCACACATTCAACAGGTGCCAATGTGTTTTTCTTTTTTTTTTTTTACATACATCAGCAATGAGCATATTTTGACATGTTCAATGTTGATACAATATATCACCATTTGATAGCCTATAAATTACTTATTAACTGGTGTTGGTATGATAGATGATGAGGCAATGGCTGTCTGATAGAAGTCCGCACAATTCACTGGGAATGTAGAAAACTGGGCCAGTAGAAGTCTTCTGATGACTACAAGATCCTGTAAACAAAATATCAATTATAAGAAACTTAAACATGTTAAAGCAACAATATATTAATTATTATTAAGCTATAAAATGTACCCAATAAATGTTACCACTTAACACTAATGGGCAGGATGTGTTACACTGTATCTAGCATAAGCATGTAAAAAAAAATAATTATACATTTACTTTACTATAAACATATATTCTAAGTATAGCAGATGCATTTTTTTAACAATTAGGATGGGGAGTGCATATGACCTGATGACATCGAGCAACTGTTGAACAAAATGTTCAATATAATACGATATTTTACAATGCAATGATAAACATGTATATTATATCAAAAAGTTTTGTAAATCATTAAATGCATAAGTTTGATAAAAAGTTAGTGTTTTATAACTCAATCATACATCATAATACACATGTATCTGGCACATAACGTACAATGTAGATGTACATGCCTTATACGGTATCGTAGTCTCTTGAGCAATATGTTCCATGTCCATCCTTACAAAATCCACAACTGTTTTAATACCTGCTGATTTAAGTTTACCAGCAACATCTTCTGTTATGTGCGAACATAGATTCTTGCGAATGGCAGACATTTTGTTTTTTGGCGCCAAATTAGTTTTGTCACGTTCGGTTGGAAAATCGAATTCCGGTGTAGTCCTGGTGCCCGACTAAGACCAAAAAAACTTAGTTGATTGTGAAATTTTGCAATAATTTACGGATTCTGTTTAAGAACTCTAGCATACAAATATCTTACTACACATCTTTTTAAAAGATTAACATCACTTTCAATATAATCTAAAAGATCATAGTTATAAAAGCATAATTAATTTTAAGAAGTGGTATTCTTGTAGCCGAATCAGAAAGGATTAGTTATTGTAGCATAAAGGGAAGGTGAGATCCAGAGACGGGCCCATGGAATGCAGGGACACCCCCCCCCCCATTTATCCGAGTATAGTATTTTACTACGGTTAAGTTTCCTTTATATGCTTGTTGCCCCATAAGTTCAACCACAGACAAATTCCTATATCATTAAGGTTTTATGTGTATATTATTGCTGGTCAATTTTTTTGGAAGCCTCCCTCCCTCCACACACACTTTTGAAACAATTGCTACGGGCCTGAGATGTGTAAAATATTAAATTTTATGTAATGCAATTATAATTTAATTTTTGATAAATAAAATTTAGTTGAAATTAATAAGTCTAAAACAAAATAGTAATCGAGATCGGGGTGTTAATTATGATAATATAATAACCTTTAATGCACTGAATCATGAATCTTGCTCTTCCTTGTCAAAATATCGTTATATACAAAAATATAAATATTTGGGACAAATGTTGCAATATTATTTTATAAAACTCTTTAATCATTTGTATTTACATAAATAAACAGTCTAATTATATTTTACATATACACTTTTTTCTATAGTACTCTGAAGTACTCTATCGTGCCCTGTTCTTTTCTATATATGTCCCTGCTTTCAAAGCAGTTTACAATGCAAGTTAATAAATTAATTTTTAAGGGTTTTTACATTTTTGGTATAATAAAAATAGTAAAAATATCTAATGGTTTATTTTTGAAAATTAAAGAACATTTCAGAGAACGTAAAAATCTCGGTATACAACCATTTCTATTTTTTTTTTTATATTTTCAAAACTTTACCTCTCTGAAAAAAAACAACTTTTTATCTAAATAGGATAATAAAATATTCTAAACCGTACCAAATGCTTTCAGATAATGATGTTGTCACTTTATTTGCCTAAAGAAAAATCAATTATTTTTCAAACATACCTTTGAAATTCATACTTGTAGAATTGGAAACTTCAGTATATAAAAAAAAAAGTTTCTATCATAATGTGCATTTTCGTCATACTAGATAGTAATATGACTAAAACAATACACATTTTCTCATTTTACGGTAGTTTCATGTACAATCTGATTAAAATAAGATCCTTTGATCCGCTCGCATAGATCGCTACACCTTAAAATAAGATCCTTTGATCCGCTCAAATAGATCTCTACACCCTTGTGTAGCGATCTATGTGAGCGGATCAAAGGATCTTATTTTAATCAGATTATTTCATGTAGTCTCATAAAACATAAAGATACTGAAATCATAAATGTCTCTGCATGCCGTAATTTTTATTTATTTCTGATTTTATTTCTCTCTTACAGGCAAAGTCGTTTTGAGTCTTGAATTTGTTTCTGTTCTCTTCTTGGTCAAAAATTTTCCTCAAAATATGTGCAAACCTTAGGATTTTTACAACAACAACATCAAAAGAACAGATGTTAACTACATGTACATTGTATAAAGGTTAGCATACTCCCAAACAAATCATGATATAAGGACCTAGCTGGAAACAAGTGGTAGGGAAAAAAGGGGCTAAAATCACAGCTTACAATTACAAGATAAAAAAAAGACCCTGAAATTCATCTTCGCTAGCCAAGGGTTTCTGATACGCTACTCTCCTCATAATGCCTGAAATTCTGATGAAAAATTTCAAGGAACATACAAGTAAAAAATAAGCTCACTGCTATAGAACAAGAAAATGAGCTTGGCAGGGCATCTTAAAATTTCTGACTAGAATGCAAAGCTTAAAATTGATATTAAAATAATTGAAAATGGGGAGAGGACCTGCCTATTTTTATTTATAAGTTAGGAGCTTTGCCTCCAAGGTTAAAATCCAATGGAGGCTTTTTATATAAAGCTACATTTCATTCTTAAAATTCAGAAGAATATTGGAACTTCATCCCATGAACCCATCAGGGGATTTTCCCTGGCCCTCTTTGAATCCCCCAGCCCCCTTGCCTAAAAAAATGCATCCCCTCCTTCTGAATTCCTGAATCTGCTCCTGTAGCACCATATTCTACTTTAAATACAATCATAAACTTGTTCATGCATAGTATTCTAACTGTGATGATGTATTTCATACATGCACAAAAAATGTTTCCAATACCAGAAGCATAATTGTTAATTTTGAAGATTTTATCACTTGGAAAATGAGGGTATTTAATGCTGATTTTATCAGAGTAGAGCCTCCTTATCTTCAACCCACTGAATGGGACTGAGAAAAAACTTCCTACATATTCAAGGAATCAAGATTTCCGGGTAAAATACTTAAAGAATAAGGGGTTGAGATTTCCAAATAACTTCGACATACATATACATCATGTATATCCATGATAATTATGATATAAGCATTTCAGATACTGAAGTTCAATTGTAAATTTTATTTATCTTTACAAAATTTATCTTAAACAAGTTCCTAGTAATTTTGGAAGAATTGTTTTTAGTTTGTTAAATTGCTAAAATTCCTGCAAATAAAAAGAAAATAGGTCATTCACAGTCACATCTTTAATTTAGAAAAAAATAATACAGCATTCATAAATTTCAAATATTGTTAAACCAAATACAGTATAAGAGATTTTCACTCCCAGCTCTTGGTCACATTTAAATGTTCTAAATAGTTTTTCATTGAAATATCCTTTGGCCATTTCTTTTCTTTCTTTGCCTCCATCATTTTTTGAAATTTCTCTTGAGGTTTTCCTAATTCCTTCATGTAACCATGTTCTTCCTCCTGCAAAGTATAAATGAATAAAAAATATTGTTTCTACAAAAACAATAAGGTTAAGGAGTGAAAAAACTGTTTAAAAAATTAGTATCTGTGTAAATGTTGAATTTATATTTGACTGAAACATGAATTGTTTTCATGAATTAAAATGAGTGGAATTTGCAAGAACATGTACAGGATAAGCATATTTAAAAATTGAAGCTGTAAAACATTTCTTTTTTATTGTGCTAGATTTTATGAATGTATAAAAGTGTAGTCAATAATGTTTTAGAAAATCTTTACAATTCCAATGATTTTGTTCAAGATAAAATTACAAAAAGTATTGTACTTTATTTCTTTCCATCAACATGTACTTTTTGATAGGCCCAGTTATGTCAAATCATGTGCAGGGCGGGACAATCACAAAGAAACTGCAGAGTTAAACTTAGCACGAGAACAAACGTGGAATCAATACCATGTAAATGATATGGTAACTGTCTTATTTTTCGATTTCAAGACGATCATTAAAGCAATCGATTGGCTTGCAAAATTTGCATAAATGCCTTGTTGTAAGCCAATCCCTTGATCACATCATGAAATTGAAAAGTAAGACAGTTATACCTTAAAAACGATCAAATGTTACGATATTTACTTTACACTTGTGTCAGTTTAAAAAAAAATCAGCTGTATTTGCATAAAAAGCATTTATTTCAAAAAAAAAATCAAAATTCCTACAGATTGAAACTTATGCTGTTAAAAGAATTCTTATAATTTTATTGGTTTCCTCTCTAATAAGGCTCAGATAGCTTTTTGAATGTGTTGCAGGCAAATACTGGTAAAAGTCGTTTTTTGCTAAATGTAATGTTCAAAAAAAAGCTCAATGATATTTTCACCTGTAATATAGTTATTACTTATCGCGTAAACAGTCTGAATATTAAAAAATACACATGTTTTTTAAACAAATCTCACTGTTATTAATTTGTAATAAATAGATTAACAAGCTCGAATCTGGGGGATGTTGGGTCAGGCAAATAGTTTTGGGAAGAGGAACTATTATTATCAATTTGCACAAATATTTTTTGTTTCCTTTTTTTTTATTTAAAAGTTATGCTTCATACCTGACACCGCCCTTCCCCAGTCTTTTTTTTTACGATTAATTTTTCATAGATTTATTAATACAAGTAAAGATCTAGAGTGCATCATAAAGAAATCTGAGATCATAGACTTTACTGAATACATGTAGATCATACGGCATCTGTGTATTTTGATGTCGATCTTTGCTCAAAGCAACTTGGCCTTTTTTCTTGAATTGGGCCAAGACAACCATTGCCCAATATATTGAATATAAGATATGGTTTTAAGACATTATGCAAATTTGGGAGTGCCGATGTTTTAGGTCAGACCATAGGATTGTTTTCTTATCACACATGCATCTTTATTCGAATAGTCTTATCGGATCAGCGGTCAGATAGTCCTGTCTTGATAATCCCTCTGATTAACAACGATCTACAACAAGGAGGAGGATTTTCCTTCTTCAGACTACTTTGGATTTAGTACTTCATGGTATAACGACAGACGAGTCATCAGACTCACGTCGACGTTTTCAATGCATTTTGCGCTAACCCCCTCCCCCATTTTTTCTGCTTTTTCGACCATTATTTAAATTCATTTTATATCTATAGACAAGAGAGACGAGAGTCTTGCATGTATTTTCATTGAATTTTTTAAAAAAAAAAGTGGGAATAAAAAGTAAAATCATGTCATCCAGAAAGGCAATTTTTCGTTATTTCATTTTTCTGCTTCGTGCTTTACAATCATATGCGAAAATTGCAAGAAAATTAAATATTATGCAAATTATTGTTTTAATTAAAAAGTATATATTCATAGCATAGGCGTAGTCACAGGGGGGGGGGGGGGGGCAGCGGGGGCACAAACCCCCCCACATTCAGATATGGGGGGGGCAAGAGTATGTCTGTGCCCCCCCCCCACTTTTTAATGAAGAACAAAATAACAGCTATTTTGAAAAAATATCAATATTTAGTTGTTTAATAAAAACAGCAACAAAAGTTGTTTAATAAAAGTGTGTAGAAAAATTGGAATTGAAAGTAACATGCCTTTGAAAAAAAAGTTGGCTACTACCCCCCCCCCCCCCCCCCCCCCCCCCCCCGAAATAGGATTTTGGAGTTCGGGGAACTTTCAATCTTTTTTTTTTTTTTTTTTGCTTGTCAAAAAATTTCTGGACTTGAATCCCCCCCCCCCCCCACGAAATAGGATTTTCGAGTTTAGGGAACTTTCAATTTTTTTTTTTTTTTTTTTTGCTTGTCAAAGAATTTCTGGACTTGATTGAGCCCCCCCCCCCACACTTTTAAGTTTGTGACTACGCCTCTGCATCCTCGGCTGACTCCGCTACGCTCCATTCAAACCTCGGATGTGATAGGTGGAGGAATACGCAAAAGATCGCTACATTTATCCGCCGGAAACTGCCTTGTCACTCATTTCATATTTCGCTCTGCCTAGAGTTCTTAGAAAAGGTTTCTTTATTAGTGTAATTCCTCGTATTAATTACAATCAAGTGTTAGTATTCTTTTAAAGCAAGAACACAGTGTTGGGCGTGCATCAAAGTAACTCGGATTTCAAAAGTATAATATTTGAATGAAATTCAAATAAGATCACATGACTGAATCAGCAAGATGGAAGATCACCGTTGACGTCCGAGGTTATGTGCGAGGTACGAGTCATCCGAGGAACTCCGATTGACCTAAAGGTAAAATTCTAGTTTTGGTACGAGTTAATATTTTCCTTCCTCACAAACAAGATGGCTGCGCCCTTGCTGCGGTGGTTGTTTTTACGACCGAATGTCATCACAAGGAATGCCTTTCTGGCGGTATCTCTTAAAAACAACAATGATGGTGAATTCATTTTTACTAAAAAAAAGTTTTTTTTCGAAATGCATCGTACACTTATTCCAATCATTTGTCATGACTTCAAGTTTTGTAAAAGTAATGTCCAGTCCAGCACAATCTCTTGATTAAGCTATATACAGCTTTAAACAGCTATACAGCTTTATTTAGCTATTTAAAATAGCTTAATAAAGCTATTAATATGCAGTTTTTCACAAAAACGTTTCTTGTAAGAAATAAAAAATAAGTCACAAGTAATTGACTTTTCATATATGTACTATTCGCTATCAAAAACACAACCCAAATCATAAAAAGTTCTAACATTGCAGCTGTTGAATACTTGTAAGGTAAAGATGAATTTCCATTGTTTGATTAACTGTGCATTATCTTGGGTTCGGTGAGGGTTGGATAATTCTGATTGGTTCTTTTTGTGTTGAACTGTTACTAATCAATTATCCTGTTGGCCATAAATGACCTCCTTTTTAATTTCATTCAAGAAATAACTGTGTGGTCACTCTTCAATAGCCCCAAAACTTTTAATAGCTTAATAAAGCTATGTAGCTAAATTGTGCTATATAGCTTAATTAAGAAATTGTGCGGGACCTGATGTCAACCTTTCTTGGATAGATAGAGCCACAGGCACCTGTCTGCACTTCACAGTAAGCATTGTAGAAGATATTTATATTTTTCGTTTTATTGTTATTTTACTTAGCTCCTTGTCGTTTCTTGAGGAATTCTAAAAGTCTACCTCCTTTTCTGAAAGAACAAGTCAAAAGAAGAGAAGAAATTGGTCCAGAGCCTATTAGACATCCATCAGAATATGGTTGCTGGTAAGGAACAAGCAGTGAACCATTTTTCTTTCATGTTTACTTTCACAGTTTTTGCTTTCTTCTCATTCTATTAAATCTCATAAGGTTTTGTTACTAATAATGTTTATTTAGCATATTCGTTTTTTTTTTGTCTCTTTTCATGCACAAGTCCAAAATCATTACATTTCAAGATTAGTCAGTTTAGTTTTTAGAATGAGAGAATTGTGTTGAAAATATAGAAAGGATCTTGTTTATTTTCAACATTTGGAACTTCTCTTGAAACTGAAAATAGTATCACTTCAATTATTTTTAAGAAGTAAAGTAGTATGCTTTTACAATTTCAGTTTGAGATTGTTTTAATCTTACATTAAAGGGATAAAAAAAATACTGCAAACAGGGAATTTTTCTGCTTTATCTACTGGTTAAATATTGAAATGCTTCGTTCACTCTGGGAAGCGTAGGAATTTATACGCAATTTCAGCATAATGAATGAAACATATACATAAACTCACAAAGACACATGAAAATAATCCATTGTATAATTGATTTATATAGAAAGTCTGCTTTTAGGAATTATGATGCTGAGCTCTTTGCATTTGGCAAAAGGATTGGGGAGGAGTTTGATAGTGAAACGCTGGAGGAAGCTTTCACGGTCAAGTAAGTCCAAAGCAGCACCCTCCTTTTTGAAAATTGGTAAAAAATTAAGAAGTAACCAGCCCCTCACCCCTACCCTCCTACTCCCAAATATTAAATTTTCCAATATGAGACTCTAGTCCAGCAAGTAATGAGATATTTGTAAAATTAATTATATCATGTATAGATACATGCAGTTTGATTGATATTATGATTATGCTACAGATCATCCATTGAGAAGGAAATCGAGGAAAGAGAAAAAGTTGGAGTAGCAACAGAAGTTTTGGGGGCCAGATTTAATGAGGAGCTGTCAAGTGAAGGTACAATCATAGACATTTGTTAGTAAATTTTGTGTTTATCTATAACTGATACAGAGTTATGTTTCTGTTTGGGATTGGAACCTGAAATCTCTGGCACAACAGTTCAGTGCTGTGCTGATCAAGCAAAACCCACCAGCTCAAGCTACTAGGAAGTCAGTCTTTTTACCATGACAGTGTCTTCCTTTCAATAAAAAGTATCTAGCTTGCGGAATATCAGGATAG
>NW_026931196.1:0-45203 GCF_032062105.1 Saccostrea cuccullata | reverse complement strand
TGGCTGAATTTATTTATTTCATCAAAGACATGTACAGTAGGTCCAGTTTTTATGCCCTCGAAAACGAAGTTTCGGGGATATATAGGTTTTGTCGTGTCCGTCTATCTGTTTCTCTGTAATACATAACTTGTGTACTACATTTAAAAACGTTGACCTTGGTCATGACCTTTGAACAGGTGGTGCTAGAGTTTTATATTTCACATTTGTATTTCTTGTGAAAAGGCCTTACTTTAGGTACCAACACATTTGATCTACATTTGAGAAAAGCTTAACCTTCGCTATGTTGCCATACGGGGGCATCAGTGTTTCACAAACACATCTTGTTTTAAATAGTTTTTTTTAAAAGTTTAATGTCAAGTATTGTGAAAATTGATACAAGCTTCTAATTTGCAACGTATAAAGTGTTTTTAACACTTCTCCAAGTAAAAGTTCATGGTAGTATAAGGTCAAGGTGCCATTTATTAAACCTGAATACATGAATATTGTATCGAGGTCTAAGGATTACAATTGTCCAAGAAAACAATGAAAATAATTTTTTTATTTATTATGTCTTTGCATGTGATATTCATTAGCCAAATGAACTTATATAAGGGCTTATTTATAACTGCTAATTAATACAAGTTTATAGGAATGAGATTATATACCTTGATGATGGTGAAAACCGATCCATAAGATTTGGGATTTATTATACAATAGATTTGTCGTTCCATACAGTTAGAGGTTAATGATGACATATCACGAATTGTGAAGTCATGAGGGTATTCTGACCAGCTAATAAATAGAATTCAAAATTTGAATAATTTGATTTTATCATACGGAAATGCAAGATGTTTCAAGGATTGTTTCTGAAGACGTGATCAAATTATGTATAGATATGTCATCTGCGTGCAACATTGAAATGTAAAACTCCACATGCAAGTGTTTTATTCTGCTTTAAGAAATTGTTCATTATTTTTAGATTGTTGTCTGTCTGAATTAAATAAACCAAAACTGAACTCATTCGCCTTGGGTTAAAACATCTGTTTGCTTTTAATCCCTTTGTTTGCTCGTTGAACATGATATTGAAATCAATCTCACAAAACATTCAAAGCAACCATGTTCTGGAAAGAAAAGCGTTGATAAAATTCTGATATATGGGTGTGGGTGGCAGAAAGAGAGAGAGAGAGAGATTCTGAACAAATCTCAGAACACATAGGTCGATGATGTCGGTGACCTAAGTCAAACTGATATCTCTTTTGTACAGGCTCATAAATGTTTGCAACTTCATTTGAAAAACTTGAAGAAACAAGCGAATTCAAAGAATTGTGGTCCCCCGCTTTCGGTGTCTTTGTGGGTGGGATGTCATTTTTTATGACATATTGTGTCAAATCTTGTCACAGGTAATGTACATGTCAAATATGAAAGCCCTTTCTCTTCTCAATCAAAAGTTATAAGGACGTGAAACACTGATGATCCCGTATGGTAAAATAGCGAAGATTGAACTTTTCTTAAATGCAAATTAAATATATTGGTACCCAAAGTAGGACCATCCCACAAGAAATACGATTGTGAAATCTGAAAGCACTAGCACCACCTGTTCAAAAGTTATGGTCAAGGATAAGTTTTTGAAAAGTAGGTCAAACTCCAAGGTTAAAGGGACAAAGTTGTTAGTTTTTAATGAAAGGTCTTGCCACAAGTATTACATAGGTGAAGCATGAAAGCCCTTGCCCAAACCGTTCAAAAGTTAAGGCCAAGGTTAAAGTTTTTTAAAAGTAGGTCAAACTCCAAGGTCAAGGGGTCAAAGTTGTTGGTAACCAATGGAAAGTCTTGTCATAAGGATTACATATATGAAGTATGAAGCCCTAACACTTATTTCGGTGTAAAAATGTTCGTGGAGAGGAAATGCTCTGGCATATCAGTTAAACTTTAAGAAATAAACTCTACTTTCGGTGTCTTTGTGGTTGAGATTTCATTATTTTTGGCAAATTTGTGTCAATTATGAACGCCTTATCATATGTCATTTAGAACTAATCACCAAATTTATTTTTTTTTAATTAAGTCAATCGTTAAGATCAAGGTCAAGGGGTCAGAAATCATAGCATGCTAAGAAATATCTATACACAGGTAATGCACAGTTCAAATATGAAAGACCTATCTTTTCTTAATCAAAAGTTATAAGAAAAATTAACATTTTTAAAAAGTAGATCAAACTTCAAGATCAAGGTCACGAGATCAAAAATCATAGTGTACTGTAAAGCGAGAAAATTTGGTTAAAGCTTTTTGTGACAGACGGACAGAACTACAAACTGACAGACAAAGAAAACGGGGTACAATTAGCAGATGGACTTGTCAAACATTCCATGATAAGAGGTTATCAGAAAACCTCTTTTGAAGATTTGGTTGTCGTAATATAAATTCTAAAAGATAATTATTTCCAGAAAAGAGAAAAAATTTCCGTCAATATAGAATAGATATATTAAGTTGAAGAGCTCAACCCTAGCAAAATCATATTTAAAAATTAAAATCCTGAGGTAAAGATAGATGTCACCATGTAGATAGACCTAAATTATATACTACGGACGGGTTATTTTACAAAATATTGATTTCCTTTTCCTTAGAACAACAAACATGTATTGCAAAACTTAGGATGGGGCATAAGGGATCCAAAGTTTTCAATAAAATGGACTAGCCTAAATTTTATTGAAATTCCTTTTGTTTTAATAATTTAAAAAATAAGCAACTTATTAAGGTCTAGAGCCTTGATAAAGGGCTGATTTAATGAAGTATCATAACAATTTAACTTGCATAAAGGTAAGTGTTGCAATTGATCAACTAATTAATATTCAATTAAATTGAATATCAAGCTCCATCAGAGAGTCAGAGAACAAGAAGTGTTTGTAAAACACTGATGCCCCCGTATGGCAACAGAGCGAAGGTTAAACTTTCTCATATGCAAATCAAACATGTTGATACCCAAAGTAAGGCCTTCTCACAAGAAATACCATTGTGAAATATAAAGTTCAAAAGTTATGGCCATGGTTAAAGTTTTTTTTATAGTAGGCCAAACTCCTACGTCAATGTCAAAGGGTCAAAGTTGTTGGAACACAATGAAAGGTATTGTCACACAAAATACATATGAGAAGTATGCAAGTCCTAGCACCAACCGTTTAAAAGTTATGGCCAAAGTAAAAGTGTGTTTTTTGGTAAAAGTAGGTCAAACACCAAGGTCAAAAGGTCAAATTTGGTGGTACCGAAAGATAGGTCTTGTTACAAGAAATCCTCCTGTGAAATACGAAAGTCGTAGCCCCACCCACTCAAAAGTTATGGGCAAGGTTAAAGTTTTTACGGACAAACAGACAGACGGACGGGCATGGCAAAAACTGTATACCGCGTCGTTTACGGGGGCATAACAAAGATTATTTAATAGAATACATCAACCTGAATGTGACCGCTGTTTTAGGCAAAAATTTGATAATTTATACTAAAATATTAATTTTGATATTTTTTTAATCTTCGAGCAAATTTACACCTGAGAGCAAGACCCTCATTAAGCAAAAAGCGGAAACAAGTATATGTTGTTTTTTTTCTCAAATCAAAGCGAATATGCAGCTATACACAGAGAAAATATTATATAGCAGTTTCCTGTGACAGACTGTTAACTGAGCCCCTGAACTCGTTATTTCTTGACACTGAAAGAACATACCTGATATTTCTCCTGGACATGAAATCACGATCAATCTAAGACACAATTAGTTTTGTATTTCAAGTAATCCGTCTTTAAAAATGACCAAACATCTCACTTCAACACGTCGAAACATATGTTCTTTCACAGATCGTGCATTTTGTGTCAATTAGAAATGTGAAAATTTAAAACCGCCAGCAATTACTATCATTTATTCATGTCTGCTGTGAACCTCACTAACAAATGGAGATTTCAAAAGTAAGCCAACTTTTTTTAGGATTGTACATGTACTTTACAGGCTGTATAAGGAATTCACCATACTCCCCATCTCTTAGTTCAATACGTACTCAGTTAATCTGCACGAATATACCAATTTGTATCCAAAATCAGACATACTTATCTTTTATCATGTTTATGTTCAAATCTCTGAAAAACTTCCTTGTGGCGTAAACTTTCTCCCAGAAATGAATAGCAGAGAAATGTCATATAAAAGGAATCACATATGAAGTTAGGTAAATAGGTGAAATAACTTATTTCAAATCAGTAATTTGAATCAATTTTACTTAATATCTTCTATAAGAAGAAGTCTCAATGAATTCTGAACACTAATTGAAAATATAGTGATACTTTTATTTAATTAGTCAAATCCCTTCCTGATTGCATAATATATGTACTAAGATTGCATCTCGTATGTAGCTTTTGTACATATAGTACATATGTCTGCAGACTTCATTTCCTTAACAGTTTTGTTTTATTTGTAAGTTTGTAGCTGTTGAGTCCCTATGTAGTTGTACTATACATATAATACTCACGTTTATCTAGGCCTTGTTAAGTGTCTTTGTTAAGACCCTGACAGATACATGTAAATCTGTTTATATACTCTCATGTAGAACGCCTACGTCCAGGCAGTCTGGAATTTGTTTTTTCTTCATCAGTAGCACATGGACTTTGTTTTGCAACTGCATGTTATTTCCTCAGTCTCATTAAAATCAAACCTTTACTAGCTCCTTTTTATTTTGTTTGTCGCGTGAAGGTCCTTAAATAAAAAAAAAAGTAAAAAGGAGCTAGTGAAGGTTTGATTTTAATCAGACTGTTATTTCCTTTAATTTTATACTCTTATCTCTGAATATTTTTTAGTCTAATTTCAGACTTTAAAAAAGGGACTTACGATATAAATATATAAATAAAAGGAAGCAAGACAACTACGAAGTTCAATGCTGACAGACATAGAGTTCTCGCACTACAAACTGTCACAAGCACACTAAATAATGCTTAATCATGTTTTAACACATAAATACTATATTAAATAACAAACACACCCTATTTAACAGGAAATTACAGAGGTATACATGTATGTATTTTCAGTTAAAAAGCTTCACAAACAGATCTAGTTGCAACACTACGGTGCCTTTAATTTAGGCTAAGAAGAGCGTTTTCCTTTGAGGGGGTGGGGGTCACTCTCAAGAGGCATGTCACAAACAAAGTTGAGCCTTCTATCCACATTTCAAAATCATAATTAACACCAACTGACATAAATAATCACATAGTTGCTTTAATAGAGATTTTGAATGATCTTTGTAGAAAAATGGTGTCAGTACTTAGTGCATGTAAAAAGACTATGTTCATAAACATTGCTGAGAAGAACACGAATTAATATTTCTTTGGATGCATGACAGCTTATGTATACGGACAGACACACAAACAGCAATAAATCTGCATTTTCTAGTCTTATACTAGATATATATTAATTCATTTGGGTTATATGGAAAACTTGGATGTATAAGATTATGTTCTGTACAACTGCCCTTTAAAAATACTTCAAAGTGCATTTAAAAATATGCTTCCAAGTAACAAAAAAAAATCGTGGTTTCTAAAAATCAGCGACGTTTAAGAGTGTAGTTTTATTTATAAATTCTTCCTTTATAATACACTTGACCTCGCTTGTGTGGCGACGGTCATAAACTATAAAATTTATTTACATAACATGAACGGTAACGTCGAAGTTTAGAATTCTCATAAAAAATACCAATCTGTATGAATCTATAACAGTTATTTACTTACCTGAATTCTAATGAATTAAATTCCAAGTTTTATTTTCAACGTGAAGTAACGAAATCAAGAAGTCCCCATGTGTTAGTCATAAAGTTCCTTTTGTGTGTTGAGTTATGTCCATAGTTCGCGTGGAATCATTTCTTGTAGGTTAATTACTTTAACAATTACAACTTATCCCAGTGTTAGCAAACTGAATACACTTCTGACCGATACACCCACTTTATCTAATCAAACCAACAGTTTCATTTTTCGGCCCGGGTCAGTCTGATGTCAAAAGCAGCTCAGCGTGTTACAGTTTTAAAATGAGATTTCAGGTATATATTATTCACTGACTTGTAGTATCAAAATCACGCGATATAAACGGTGTGTCGTTTAATAAAACGATATGTCATTGTTTATTTATACTCGCAAATAAAACACAGACGCTTCTCCTAATCCTAAATTAAATTGTCTTGCATAATTCAGACGCATTGTTTCTATCCTGCCTTCAGAGACCACAGTTTTCGAATTTATTGATTGATTGTTCCAGTAGGCAAAAGTTCGTATTTTCATCTAATTCCGTTTTCAAATAGGAATCGGTTTCGTCATTAAAAACCTCAATCGCAGTATGCATGAATATTTTGACGAGTGTGTCACAAAAGTTTTACATAGTCAACTTCTATTTTTAATGACACACACAAAAAAATAATTTAAATAAATGTTATAAGACGAGCTGAATTAGAATCCAGATTTCAGATTTTATTATTTAGATTTAATGCATTTTATATTTTTCTCATGATACATACATGTATATTCATCGACTTAGTCAATTTTGCTTTAAAATAAAACTATATCAGATGTCTTCATATACATTTATGAATCCTTTATACGTAGATCGTACAATGTAGTAAGTAATTTTAATTCTTCAAATTCCTGGAATACATTCTTGAAAATTCGAGTGATCGCTGACGTAATAATTCTAGAAGTTTTTCTTTTATGTATTAGCTCTCCTTTAGCTAGGTCATACATGTACGATAGAAAAGTCACAACTTTTATGAGGAAATTTACCGATTTTTTTTTTCAAACGTATACTAGTTAATTATCCAAGAGGAATCATAATTGTTGAAACATGTAATGCAAAAGAATTTTTTTCGGGGGGATGTGTTCTTGATATATAGAGATTTACGCACAAATTCATATTTTCCGTTAATTGAGATCACGCATGAACCATGTTTTTTTCTCTGACCATGAGTATAAAGCCCAATGAAAAGGAAATGATTTTACAGTAATCCTTTTTAGAACTGCGTATCCCCTGAACAGGTGGATATCTTGATGTCAGAGGAAAAGGCTTTTCGAAGAAACCTAAGGTTTTTTTTAAGGTTTATCTAGGCCAGGTAGAGAAAGGATTTATCCGATTTATTTTTATTTTTCCGGCACTTGTTCTTTTGAGACCGAATTTTCATAACGCTAATTACAGCAAATATATGCATTTCACTTTTTAAGCCCCCGTAATCAAACATTTGAAGGTATCTAGCGCGGACAGCCCGTCAGTTTCTCTGTTTGTTTGATTTTCCGCAAAAACTTGAACCCTGTCCATAACTTTTGAGAGAGTGGGGCTTTGGCTTTCATATTCCACAGGTGCATGTATATTTCTTGTGACAAGACATTTCTTTTGGAACATGTACCTCCGAATTATACCTCGTGACCTTGACCTTGGAGTTTGACACACTTTAATCAAAACTTCCCGAACTTTAAGCATAGCCATAGCTTTTGAATACCGGTAAATGGGGCTTGGCCTTCATATACTTCACTTGTGTATTCACTGCGAAAAGACCTTTCATTGGGTATAAAATTATTTGATATTTGACCATGACTTTAGAGTTTGGTCCACTTTAAAAAAATTTAACCCTGACCATAACTTTAAAATAGGACAACGGCTTTAATATTTAACAGGTGTATTCGTTGTGACAAGACCTTCCTTTGGATACATGTACCAACAAATTTGACCTTGACTTTGGAGTTTGACCTACTTTTGAAAAACTTTAACCTTGACTATAACCTTTGAACCGTTAGTAGTAGGGCTTGTTAATTACTTGTGAGAAAACCCTCCAATTGGTACCAATAATTTTGACCTTGACCTTGGAGTTTAACTTGCAATTGAGAAATTTCAATCCTCGCCATATGCTGTCATAGGGGGCATCAGTGTTTCACAAACACATCTTTTTTTATGAGGAAGATTGTTTTTATCAGTTCTAAATGTACGTGCCATTTCTCACAGGACGATTTGACAACAGCGAGGTTTCCAGGAATCTTGAAAAAAGGGGAGCGAGGGGCTATTTTTGGGTCGGGATAGGCCACACAGCCACACCAAAAATGATTTATTAAATGATATGTATTTTTGGACACAAAAGGGAGGCCCCTGGACCCCCTCTAAATCCGCCAGTGGACAAGGCAATGAAAACTTGTTCAACGGTTTTGAATTGTAAATTAACAGATTTTGTAAGGAAGCATGACGGAAAAGTTACCTTACTTATAGATCTTTTTTTTTAATATGACATCTTTTTGTCCTTCCTTCTGATATATAGAAATCGGTTTTGTCTCTAGATCTGTTTGAGACTTTGTCTTCTATAGAAACTATTAACAATTTCATTATTTTTTCTATATGCTAAATCTATTTCTAGATATCAACAAACCAGGAAGTACCGTAATTATGGTTCAACATCCACTGCTCTCTGTGAGTTTTATCATTCAATACTCCGATTAAATAATCTCTGTAGATCAGATCTGTGGTGTGTAGTGATAGTCAGACTTTAGATTGAGACACCCCCCGAGGATTTATGATGCTAGAGCAAGAGACCCACCTCCGGATAAGTATCACCCTAGGGCTCTACATTCGTGCGGGAAAACCTAGCTGTCCGTCATTCCGACTACATTGTACATAGCTGTTGTTTTGTCGTGTAACACTTTCGTTTTCAAACTGATATCGTAAAATATTTGAGTTCTTGCAAAGAAATTGAATAGAATTTGCTTCGTCGGCTTAGATCATTTAACCCTACTCATCAGTCTTATACTTTAATAAATCAAAGTTAATCAGTATGAGTACTAGTATTATATATAAGTTACTATTACTTTCAATATAAAATGTGTTTCACCCTTTTCCTTTTCAGTAAGTTAACAAATTTAGAATTTACCTTGCTGGAGGAGGGGGTTGCTTTATTCTGGACCAAGACAGAGAAACATGGCTTTAGATTGGGTCATTTCCTAAAAGATTACTCTATGGCAAATCTTGCAGGGAAAGTAAGGTGTCCTTGCATAGGTAGACTTATTAAGGTCTTCCGTTTCCAACGGAAGACCTTCTACTGATTCTGAAGATTAAGATTATTCTTATTATTCTTTTTTTTTTTTTCTTCCTAGACGCCAACTTTGAGGCCTCGTATCTCGCTCATTTTTTAATGGATTTTGTTCAAATTTTCAGACATTATAGACGGTAATAAACTCTATCAGAATGCTGTCAATAATTTCAAGAAGTCACTTCCGGTTTTGAGTTATTTCCCTTTAAACGAAAAATTATAGGCTTTCATTTCCAGACAAAGGCTCAGAGACCACTAGAGCTGGAGCAGAAATTTTACTGGTTTTAGATAACAGAAGGATTGAAGTTGTGCACATCGGTTTTTGTTTTTCGATTTCTCTATTCAAAATGGCGCAATACAGGGGTCCAAAAATAGAACGCATAAAAGAGCGAAAATTTACACATGTTTTCCTTTTTATCTTGAAAACTAAAAATATTTTGTTAAGACATGTTGAACAAAAGTTGTGCATAATTGCAAGGGCTTTCATTTAATACTATAGAATAGGGGCTGGCCCCTAAAATAAGGGATCTCTGGAGCTTGAAAGTTTTTGCTTTATAACTCAAAAACGGTAAATATTTCGATCTAGATATTACGAGCAAAATTGTTCTTTAACACCCTTTTGATCTGATAGGAATGTTTATTTGTTCGAATATACCGGGGTTATTGCATAATATGCAGTCGAAAGCAGGTCAGGTAAACATGTAGCGTTTTCATTCGGCAAGTAAATCTGACCTCATCATGTGTATACCTTGCTGTAAATAATATACCCTACGGTATTTTATGTTGATTTCCTTCAAAATAAGGTTTAAACGTGTTTTATGATTAACTATTAAATCATGTATTACAACTACTTTTTTCTATTTTTCTTTACAAAATTTAATTAGTTTTATAGTGAACACGTCTTTAAAAGCGGAAGATATAAAATCTACCTTTCTACGTTTATCATTGTAACAAACTATATAATTAATCTTAAACTTTATACATTGAATAATTCACGATCATTAGTTGTATACATATTACGATCCCATTGTTCAGCGAGATGTTTTACAGTTATGTAATCAAAGCCCCAAATCCCACGCTGTCGATCTGGGTCACGAGTGTACCAGGCACCTGTGGACATAAACAAAGCAAGTGTTTGTGATTGTATTAGACCATTGTGTAGAAAGACCTAACAATTAATAGAAAACTGTGTTTTTAATTACATCGCGATTCAATAAGATTATTTTACCCATCTTTCATATTTAATCGTAATTCCAAACACTGGTGCATAAAATCATTTTGAACTGTGTTCGCTTTCTTTGGCCTGTTCTCGCAAAATAAACAAAGCAAGTGTTTGTGATTGTATTAGACCATTGAGTAGAAAGACTTAACAATTAATAGAAAACTGTGTTTTTAATTACATCGCGATTCAATAAGATTATTTTACCCATCTTTCATATTTAATCGTAATTCCAAACACTGGTGCATAAAATCATTTTGAACTGTGTTCGCTTTCTTTGGCCTGTTCTCGCAAAATAAAAAAAACTCTATTCTGTGTTAATGTATTTTATTTCAATTGTAATTGAGAAGGGGCTTCGGCAAATAATTATAATTAGTGACGGATAGTGATAGGTAATATTGTATATGTACGTTTTATTTTTACCATGATCACTCTTTTGTTTCTCCATTTACCGGGGTATCATTTTTTTAAAGATTAAATAAACATTGAACATAAAAAGTAATTTATAATATACTATTGTTCACGTATTTGTAATACCGGTATAGCAAACAGGTTATATCCAGCTTTGTCACTTTGTGTCTAAAGTTGTGTTGCCCGGTCCTCGTTTACAAGCACGTGGTTGCAGAGAACAGTGGGCATATATGAAAATCCATTGTGTACTCCGATAGTTACAAATGGAAAATTGGGTTTAAGATATGTCGTTTCTTTCATATCATTTCATTTCACTCTATTTCAGCTTGTTTAAATCAATCGTAATCGCTTGTACATTTATTCATTGTAAGTTTTATGTATTTTGATAGCCGAATAAACACTAGCTTGGTTTGCAATACCCCCCCTGTTTTTATCGAGGTGGATATTGTTTTATGAATATTAAACTTACATGTACGCATGCATGGTAGTTGTAAGTGGAGGCGACGTTTCTAATTCACGGGAAAACATCCAACGTTAAATTAAGCACTTTTGAGTATGCAGTTATTTGCTACTAAACTTTAAAATGTTATTGTACAAAAATAATATACTTTTTCGTTGAATAAACAGAATATCTCAACATTGCACGATTTGACATGCTTGTATATGTTCAGTCGATGTCAGTATAAATATACATGAATGCACTTTTGCCTAGAATAACGGCCAAAATATATACATCCAGAGTTTAAGAATACGATTTTTAAAAAATTGAAAATTCGTTAATGCTATTTATCATTAACCAGTATCTCGACGATAAAACATCAATTTTAATTCTTTACCAAACGTCCTCCCGGTCAGTCATTGTTAATGTTGGTGACATGAAATGTAGATACTAGGGTCTCAGTAAATAATTTCACCTTAATTATCCTCATCGTCAGTCGGTGTTTTCATCATTAGAAATAAATTGTTTGAGGACGTCTTGTTTTCTCTTCTCACATTGGTAACGCGTAGGAAAAAGTTTTTAAACAAAACAAACGGCATTTTACAAAAAAGGAAAACGAGAAGAAAAAAACGTGTCTATTTAGATTAAAAACACAACGCATCCATTTGTATTTGATTAATCCACATACGTTTTTTTCCTTCTCCCATGCATTTTGACTATACAGAAAAAAAGGATCAGCAAATCCTTTGGAAATATTGAAAGAAAGGTGTTGTACCTTCAAAAGACACTATATCCCACAGGCCTTTAGATCGCTTAGAAAAAAAATTGTGTGTATTTTTTTTTTCCAACACCTCAATTTTTTTTTCTAAGCGATCTAAAGGCCTGTGCTATATCCGAACAGTTATTACAGAGACTACCAAATATATAACGGCGTCCCTGAAAGAATTATTTTTAAATATTTCAATAAATTCTAATTTAGTTCAAAGAAAGCCACGCTGTTGTATACAAACATTCCAAAAATAATCTTTCATGTTTCATGGACCGACACGTGGTTAAATTTCCTCTCATCACTATAAGTACCCCCCCCCCCCCCTTTAACATGTTTAAAATGAATATACAATGTCTTCCTTCTGAGCCGAGAATGTTAGTTGGTTGATTTGTTTTTGTACATGCGTATATACATGTAGATTAAGGCTGGTGTTGAATTCCGAAAGAAAGTCACAACCTATTTTTTTATGTAAACCAATAATCATTCTATGCCCCGCCATGAATATGGCTTGGGATATAATGTTTGTCATGTCGGACGTCTTCCATCCTGCCTTATCTCCTTCCGTCACACTTTGCCTTTAGCTAAGTTCAAAGCTCAGTTTCGAACAAACTAACCAAGATATTTTTAAAAATAATCAAACTTCATACACAGTATAGCTGCAGAAAAAAAAAATAACAGACAGGAGAGTTGTACTGAGCCACCCACTGAAAAAACCGGTCCTACTAAACAGAGTACGCTAGTACATATGTACGATAGAAGACTTTAGAGTAAGCTAGTAATAACTGTATATTTATTGCGGAAAAGTTTTTGAAATATTTCTTCAAACTGAAAGCCTTTTATTGCCTAACGTCACGCTAAGGATCAATAGGGTTCGAAGAGGTCACAGTTAGCCAGCAAAATTTTGTGCATGCTGATTATCATCGGATTTGTTACATGCATTTCAGCAACAACAGTTATTTATTCTGTTAGCAGAAAAATAAACTTATTGCTAATACAATACATTGAAGTATTTGTTTTCTCTAGCCTTTTGCTAGCATATATTAATTTCATGCGAGTTCTTATACGGATATATGTCCGTTTGACCTTTTTTCTGCGTTTCTATACTACTGGATTAGTCCATTTATCTTCTAGGTAAGGGGTGACGCTATTATTTCGCGCCAAAATGTCACGTGTAGGTTTTTGCATCCTTTTTCTGGACTATTCTATTGAATGAAAATGAAAACTGCATGAATTATGTAAAGTCTGTTCTTTTTTGTCAGAATCCTGGTCGAGCTTTGGGAAAAAAAAAAACAAACAATTCGGTGACATTGTGAAGTGAGTTAGAAGTAAACGTTTATAGTTTATCATGCTCATAGATTCTAATATTGATATTGATGACATAGTCAGCCAAGCTTTTTTAAAAAAAGCTGTTACTTGTGTTATTATTTGTTTATTTATTCGCGCAAAGGACATTGGGTAGTAAAGGAGCTCTGGGAATGTTGCACAACAAAATTTGCTTGACGTGTGTACAATTCCGAACTTTTTTTCTTACACGTTATTCTATTGAGCTCGCTGCACTCGCTATTATACGGTTCTTGAAAATGAAAGAAACGTCGTAGTCTTTATGAAAAGTAACCGATTTTCTTGATTGTACAAACATTTTTTAAGAAATTAGGGGGGGGGGGTTAAGTTATACAAAGAAAAAAAAATAATATGTGTCATTTTAGATTGCCGACGTGCAATGATCTGATACATGTGTACCGTATTTATGAGAGGTTCATATCTCTTCCCTCGTCTGAAAAGTGTCGCATCCATTGATATTTTCTTTTTTGCTACGATTTAATGCTTTAAAAATGATGTCTTTATTTAATTTGGTTATTTTCGATAGATAAATATCTGTCCCACCTGTCTGTGGGATGCGATAGTAAAGTGTCTGCCGTCCGTTCGTCTGTCTAGCTGTCTGTCTAGCTGTCTGTAAACAATTTTTAGCTCACCTGAGCCGAAGGCTCAAGTTAGCTTTTCTGATCACATTTTTACCTGTCCGTCTGTAAACTTTTCACATTTTCAACTTCTTCTCAAGAACCACTGGGCCAATTTTAATCAAACTTGGTACAAAGCATCCTTGGGTGAAGGGGAATTTAAATTGTTAAAATCAAGGGCCAAGACCCCTTCCAAGGGGAGATAATCAAGAAAATACGAAAATAGGGTGGGGTCATTAAAAAATCTTCTTCTCAAGAACCACTGGGCCAGAAAAGCTGAAATTTATGTGGAAGCATCCTGGGGTAGTGTAGATATTAAATTGTTAAAATCATGACCCCCGGGGGTAGGGCGGGGCCACAATAGGGAATCCAAGTTTTACATAGAAATATATAGAACAAATCTTTAAAAATCTTCTTCTCAAGAACCACTGGGCCAGAAAAGCTGAAACTTATGTGGAAGCATCCTTGGGTAGTGTAGATATTAAATTGTAAAAATCATGACCCCCGGGGGTAGGGCGGGGCCACAATAGGGAATCCAAGTTTAACATAGAAATATATAGAATTAATCTTTAAAAATCTTCTTCTCAAGAACCACTAGGCCAGGAAAGCTGAAACTTATGTGGGAGCATCCTTGGGTAGTGTAGATATTAAATTGTTAAAATCGTGACCCCCGGGGATAGGGCGGGGCCACAATGGGGAATCCAAATTTTACATAGAAATATATAGAACAAATCTTTAAAAATCTTCTTCTCAAGAACCACTGGGCCAGGAAAGCTGACACTTAAGTGGAAGCATCCTTGGGAAGTGTAAATATTAAATTGTTAAAATCATGACCCCCAGGGGTAGGGCGGGGCCACAATAGGGAATCCAAGTTTTACATAGAAATATATAGAACAAATCTTAAAAAATCTTCTTCTCAAGAACCACTTGGCCAGGAAAGCTGAAACTTATGTGGAAGCATCCTTGAGTAGTGTAGATATTAAATTGTTAAAATCATGACCCCCGAGGTTTGGGCGGGGCCACAATAGGGAATCCAAGTTTTACATAGAAATATATAGAAGAAATCTTTGAAAATCTTCTTCTCAAGAACCACTGGGCCAGGAAAGCTGAAACTTTTGTGGGAGCATCCTTTGGTAGTGTAAATATTAAATTGTTAAAATCATGACCCCTGGGGGTAGGGTGGGGCCACAATAGGGAATCCAATTTTTACATAGAGATTTATTGAACAAATCTTTTAAAATCTTCTTTTCAAGAACCATGAGGCCAGGAAAGCTGAAACTTATGTGGAAGCATCCTTGAGTAGTGTAGATATTAAATTGTTAAAATCATGACCCTCGGGCGTAGGGCGGGGTCACAATGGGGAATCCAAGTTTTACATAGAAATATATATAGAACAAATCTTTTAAAAAGATCTGCATCACCCAAGTTACTCAGGTGAGCGATGTGGCCCATGGGCCTCTTGTTCAAAATACTACTCTTCCTACCGTTTTGGTCTGATTTCAATATAACTTGGCACACAAGTACACATCTCTAAGATACATAGTATGATAGTGCATCGGTTTTTGAATGCTTTAAAATGCGACGTCTTCAACAGTTTTTGTCTGAATTCAATATTGCTTGGCACATAAGTAGCCTTCACTAAGATACAAAATATCGTGCATCCGTTTTTGATTTCGATGAACGGTGTTGCCATGGTTACTAAAAATAGAAATTTCTGTATATAATTCCTTGAAAATGCTACTCCTCCTACAGTTTTAGTTTGATTTCAATATAACTGGACACACAAGTAGACTTCAATGTGATACATAATTAAGTGCATCGTTTTTGATTTCGATGAACGGTGTTGTCATGATTACAAAAAATAGAAATTTATGTGAAATTCCTTTAAAACGCTACTCCTTCTACAGTTTTGGTCTGATGGCAATGGCTAGTTTTCTGTTCCTTTGTTATAAGTACAAACAAGTAGAGCTATAGTCTCGACATTGTGTTGAACCCAATGAATCATTTTGCCTCGATTATAGTCAGAAAAAAACTCATGGCTGAACATATCCAGTCATTTGGACGAGTCAAGATTAGTGACAGTGAAACTGTAAATTCGCTACCAAATTTTCTACTAGTGAAACATTGCTGATATAATGCAGGGTGGGACGTGACCTTGACTCGAGTTCAAAGTCCCCAAGGATAAGATGTTTTTGGTTGGATGCATGGAGAGAAAGAATATCTAAATAAAATGTTTGAAATTTTCCAGACGGTAACACATGGATAATATTTTTAAAACGAGAGCTAGTCATTGCTTAGATCAAGGTCATTTGGAGAGTTCAAGGTCACTTGGAAAGTTCAAGGTCACATATATTCCTTTACAGTCTTTTTCCTAGCTAAACATTGCAAGTTGCTTCTCTTAAAAGGTTTAAATTTTCACTTGTAGAACTTTAGAATGTGGCTTGACCTAGACTCAAGGTTACGTCTTCTTATCCGTAGCTCCAACGGAAGACCTATTCGTTGCTTTGCAACGAGCTCGGCTCTAGTTCTTAATACTTTTGGGGGATAGATTGGCTCAAGAGTTCGATATCTTCCTAGGGAGGACTCACTCTACAGCAAGACTTCCGGGGGAAGTCTAAACACGACGGCATGCAACATCTGCTGCAGTGACAACACACCAGGCACCTTGTTCACAACACAAGACAACACACAAGGCACCTTGTTCACAACACAAGGGCAAGTTGTTATTTCGCGCTGGCTCGATGTCACTTCCCGCTAACGCGTTGTTGCTGAGCGTAAGTATCTAACTTATTTCTTATAAATCAAAGTCTTAAAAACTCAAGGAATTGGAATAAGAAAGAAAAGATTGCACTTGAAATAAAGAGAAAAAAGGAGGTCAGAAAAGTAAATAACATTAAACATGTTAAAAAGAAAAAATAAATAAAACCAAATATAAACAGAAAAAATCTCGTGTCACATGATGCAGATAGAGAGCACTAGACAGCACAGATACAATATACATGTTTGCACGATCTGAAACCAACTTCTTCAAAATATCAGCTTATAGGCATTTTGTAGCAAATTGCAAATTATTATATTTTAAAAACTCTATTTTTTCAGTCTTTTGAAACATGAGGTTGGTAAAGGTAGGTAAATGAATTTTACGATGCACTGAAAAGTGAAATATAAATACTGATATGACAGAAAATACCTAATACTCATTTTATATTTATAAAACACTTTCTTCTAAGCAGACATCTTTTAGAGTTTGAAGGAATATTTATTAAGTGTCTAATTGTCATCTGATAGATAGAAATTTCTGTCTCCTGGCCCTAAATCACATTATCGAAGTCTACTTACCCCAGCGAGCTTGTCAATCGATGTGAAGACGTTGTAAATTAATCCCCGGTGTTTTCTAACCGATAAGGAGACCGATAGATCGAGCTGGGGACTATGATATGTTTGTATAGACTTGTGTTTATGAGACCTTAGTGTTAACATGTAAGACATACCTTAATCTGTCGGACTAAAGATCACGCTTTGAGTGTCATAACTAAGATCTGTAATGCCAGAGACAAAATAACTGTACCACTTTACCACGACTCTCTTCTTACATAATATACATTTATTTTCTGAGAATGTTTCATGTTTCTGTTGATCAAATTTACCTAGCGTAGACAAGGCATCTTTTTTGACAAACGTTTGTTCATATCGTCTGTCCTTAACAGTGCTTTGGGTCTGACTACACTCTCACATGCACATCCCTAAAATTCCTACGCTTATATAGTAATGAAATGAACGAAAAGGTTTAACTTATGAAATTACATATAAAAAAACAGGTAAATCTAAGTTCCATTCCCTACGTCATACGAAAGATAATACAGTGTATTTATTAAACCAAGGTCATTTGAAAAAGTCAAGGTTACCGGTAGCAGTGGTCGTAAGATGTTTGACACAGTTAATGTCAATGGCAGTAAATAATACTCGTTTGTACAATGGAAAATAGGTATTCATTTTCAACCTCGTATTATGTTTCATCTACCCACAATAAAGCGTGAGTATCAACAGTATGTAATTTCCCCATTCGAAAGATCAATTTATTTTCTGCACATTTTTAATATGATGGATGGACAGTTACAATAAAGCATAGCCCAAAGCAGTTGCATGTAAAATATCAAGACCCTGAAAGGAGTTGTTTTATTTGCCATATCATTTTCAAATGAATCTCTTGCTGCATATACGATACGTCGAAAACTATGATCATATACATACTGAACAAATAATGTTTAAAAGCATATTTGTACAATTCATTTGATTTTTTCATAAACACAGAATTTAGCATTGATATTGAAATTTTCTATGTTTATTAAAACATTGTGGGGCCTCAACGTTTGCAAACCCGACTGGTAGAATCTTCATGTTGAAAGAAATCTCACATGTACATCACTGCACGGAAATAGATTCTTGGAGGTCAAGGTTACCCACGAAACACTGAAACAGCCATAACGTTTCCCTAGATCTCTCTGCTGACCATCTGCCTGTCCGACTTACGATTATATAGGCTGGAATATGTGAGGGAATAAGTATGATTAAACATGATGTATATATCGTAAACAGAGACCACCTAGTTATAGGCTGCTGCGACAGATCCCCCTTTCCGAAAAGGCATTGACAAGATTCAAATAAAGAGTCAGAGCTAAGGCCTCACAATGAATAAAAAATGGAAAGATGGACGGATGGAGGTTATGTTACCTTAAAGAGTAATAAAGAATTGCAAAAAAAAAAAAACATCTTTGTTTTGGTTAATGAACATAATTTTCGTTGCTTTTGTTGGCAGACTTCACATACAACGTACATGTATTAGGTGAACAACAAATCAACGAACAACATTTTTATGCCCCCGTAATCGAAGATTTGGGGGTATTTAGTTTTTGTTGTGTCCGTCCGTCTGTCAGTCTATCTGTCTGTTTGTCCGCAAAAACTTTAAATGCCAATATCTTTTGATTTAGTGAAGGTGTGACTTTCATATTGAAAATGTGTATTCCGTGTGACAAGACCGTTCTTTGCATACCACCAACCACCAAATTTGACCTTTTGACATGACCTTGGAGTTTGCATCAATTGACACCTTTTTACACTAAAACTCCAAATTTTTACTTTGGCCATAACTTTTAAACAGTAGATACTAACACTATCATACTTCATATAATTATATATTGTTTGTGACAAGACCTTTCATTGGATACCAACAACTTTGACCTGCTGACCTTGGAGATTTACATACTTTTAAAATACTTTAACCTCGGCCATAACTTTTGAACGGCAAGGGCTAAGGCTTTCATACTTCACTTCCGTAATCCTTGTGAGAAGACCTTTCATTGCTTATCAAGAACTTTGACCCTTTGATCTTGACCTTGGAGTTTGACCTACATGTACTTTTATAAAACAAACACTGACCATAACTTTTAAAGGGTTATGGATAGGGCTTTCATACTTCACATATTTGATCCTTGTGACAAGACCTTGTATTGAATATCAAGAAATTTGACCCTTTGACCTAGACCTTGACCTACTTTTTAAAAACTTTAACCTTGGCCATAACTTTTGAAGGGTTAGGACTAGGGCTTTCATACCCCATACACTTAATTTTTCTGACAAGACCTTTCTTTAGAAAGCAGCAACTTTGACCCTTTGGTCCTGACCATGGCGTTTGATCTACTTTTCTGAAACGTATCCTTGGCCATAACTTTTGAACATTTGGTGCTAGGGCTTTCATATTTCACAATTGTATTTCATGTGTGAAGATACGAGGCCCAATCTAGTTGGATATTACGAAAACGGAATGATAAAAAATTTTGATTCTTGGAAAGAAATTTGTATGTATTATGCTAAGAAAAATTAAAATGAAATTTTGTTACCTTGCCTTTACTGTAGTCAAATGGGGGCACTTCCAAGATATGAACCATTTTTCGTGTTTTTATATACAATTACATACTAAAACTCCTAAATAAGCAAAGGAATTGAAAAATTAAAAAAAAAAAAAAATGATGAAATGTTTTAATTGTCACATATATCATGCAATTTACATCCCTCTTTTAAAAAATGAAAAGAAAATCGGAGGTAGCCTTTATTGCAGTGAAAAGGGGGCATATCAAAACACAAAAATAGGACTTATTCTATCCAACTATAGCTAGTATTATATCCAACTATAGCTACTATATAAGTTGGAAAAGATTAACTTTACATACATCAACAAACGATTGTAATACTGTACAAGTTTCTAAAAAATAAATCATTCTTACATTATGGCATAATTTTCTCTTTATGCTCAATAAAAATGGTGAGTATAAACACTTCAATGTTCGAGGAGAAAGACTAAAATCGTTTACTTTTGGTTGCAGTTGGATTTTTTTCTAACACACAAATTGAAATAAAACAAGATAAAATTAATGAATCTGTTCCAAGAAATTGATACCTCAAAATAAATTATGTTTCAAAGTTGTTATTAATTTAAAAGTAATAAAAAAGCCAGAATGAGCCAGCTTTCAACAAGCAGTCTATAGAGGAAGATCCGCTGACGTCATTTTAATTGTGACGTTATTGTATTCAATTGTGACGTTATTGTATTCAATTGTGACGGCAGTCCAGGGTACTGTGACGTGCCTGAGTCGACGCTGCGTTTTAAAAACGTGTGCGCAGATCAACTAGATCGGGCCTTGTTAAATATGAACAACATTGTACCGGTATTTTGCCAATTCTACGAAAATTGATCCATTTAAATGCATATCATTATTACAATAAAACCACAGTAACGAATTCTATGTGTGCATTGTTGTTTTATTTGAATAAATGACTTACTTTGCGCTGAAATTAAAATATTTATATCGTCTGGGTGAAAATTATCGAATTGTTTGTATCAAGAATTTTTTGAAATTAGAACTTATTGATTCTGTATAGAATTGATTACTAGCCATTTGGTTCAAAGAAAATTCCCAGTTAGAGAAGGAAATTGAAATTACACGGCTGAGGGAGGGAAGTCTCTTAATGAAAAAAATTGTTCCGACAAGCCTCGCTTTGAACTTATTTCTATGATTTCAAGGAGAAAATAGTCCCATTTACTGTAAGGCACCCGGCAGCTACAAGGAATTCCAACCGTTGTCTTAATATTTTCACAATAAACACAATGAATTGGAATTCCATGCTTCTTCATACACTAATGAATTCAGATGAACCAATTCCAAATGAAAGGATGTTTTACCATCTTAAATGACAGAAAAATTGACATCTCTACAGTAAAGAGTTTATTGTCTATCGAATCAATCTGCAGAGGAAAAGCCAGTTGCTTTTTCGTGAGATTAAAACATCGATTTTTCTTACATAATGTAAATATTGATACAACACAAATCAGAGAAGTGCAGTGATATCCAAATATATAAGAATTATACTTACTAATAATAAATTTAATTTTGGAGGTAACGTTGCTGTAACAGTTTTGAATTGAATTTTTAAGCCTTTTGGAATTAGATATTCAATTTTATTATGAATATAAGAAGCCGTATTTGTATGTATATTCTTATTATACTTGATCACGTTCGCATAAATTCTTTCCGTAAGTTCCAGCATATATAAGTAAAATTGGATATATATCGCTTTCAGCACATTCAGCATGTTTTTCTTTAGAAAGAATACCTTTGGGCTCATTAGACATTTCTTCGGTTTTAAATTTCTTGATTTGAGTGTAATTCCAGATCACAAGGATGAATATCAGCCGGAGTTTTTTCTCATTCTTCTCTACGCTTGGATTGTTTACCTTTTCCGATAGACAAGGTATAAACAATATACCATCCCAGCAGTCAATCTGTTCACAAAATAAACATGCTACGTTTACAAAGATATAAAATCCCCTCTCATTATAAACAGTACAAAGGGTATATATCCAATATTATCTCAAGACCATTCGTAATAAAAGATGCTCTTACTGCGGTTTCTTCGTTGAAATTCGTCTTACAACCCATAATATAAAATGAAGGTAATGAAAAAGGAATCATGCAAGTTACTGTTAGGAATATCAATCGTAAAAATGTACAAAAGCAAAATAAAGCATAATTTACTTTGGCTTAAAAACAAGATTGTGAAACGTTGATGTCTCCGTCTGGCAGCTTTTGGCGAAGGATAGAGTTTCTCAAATGCAACTCCAAGCTCAAAATAAAAATGGAAGTTATTTTTATCCCAAGAAAGAAATTGCCTAAATGAATAAACCTATGAAATATAGAATTCGTAGTACAAACCATTCTATGGATTTAGCCAAGCTTTTTTAGCGTGAGTGAAACTCCAAGGTCAAGGTAAAAGGGTCTTTTAGGTTACAAAGAAACCTTGCTGTTAGAAATACACAAGTGAAATATGAAAGACATTGTGCCAACTGTTAAAAGATTAAATTTCTTCAGATGATGGTAAAATTCCAAGGTGAAACGTCACAATTGTTTGTATCCAAATGAAGACCTTGCCACAAGGAATAAATTTTTACATGTGAAAAATGAGGACCATATTACTTAGTATTTAAAAGTTATGACCAAGGTTACAGTTTTTAAAAGTGGGTCTAACTCAAGGGTAAAGGTAAAACAATATTTATATCCATAAAAAGGTCTTTTCACAATGAATGTACATGTGAAGTATGAAAGCCCTAGAAACTACTGTTCAAAAGTTTTGGCCAAGGTTCAAGTTTGATAAAGTGGGTAAAAATCCAAGGTCAATGTCAAGATGTCCTCTGGTAACCAAGGAAAGGCCTTGTCAAAAGAAATACACGAGTGAAATATAAAAGCTATTGCTCGAAGCAATCATGAGTTTTGACCAAGATTGAAGTTTTTGTGGACAGACAGACAGATCGATTGGACAAACAGACAGATGGATACTGCAAAACTATATACCCTCGAATCTTCCATTAAAAATGTGTTTCAAACACCAATGTCAAAGTCAAAAAGTTAAAATTGTTGGTATTCAATCCAGGTCGTATATGAATACAAGTAGGAAATTTAAAAAAACTCAGAGTAGTATATGTTCAAAAGTAGTGGCCAAGGTTGAAGTTTTTTTTAAGTAGATAAAACTCATAAGGTCAGGGTCAAAAGGTCAAAATATATATGCAAAAAGAGAGCCTCAGGTCTTGTCACATGGAAGACGCCTGGGAAATATGACAGTTCTAGGATAGAATGCTAAAAGATTATGGTCAAGGTTAATTTTTTTTAGCTAAAGTGTGTCAAGCTCCAAGGTTGAGAAGTCAAATATGTTGGTACCCAAAGAAATTTTTCTATTATCCGATCGTGTAATGTCAGTCAAAAGCTCATTAGAGCTTGTGTTATATTTTTTAACTACTATACTGACTTTAAATAAAGGTTATCTTATCTATCTATCTATCTTATCTTATTACATGGGGCACGCGGTGGGTGTAAACATTTTACAGGGGATGCTTTCTTCTCTATGGCACGTAATTTCACGTCTGTCTCCAGAGGTTTGTGCTAGGATGCTCACATTTTGTCAAGTTTTCGTGGACTTTCGCCTAATTACTGTTTGGTACCCTCACCATTTACATATTTCATTAACATAATGTTGTCCTATTGTCAGTCTTGGATGATAATTGAAAAGTAACATATAGTGTTATATAAGAAGGAGGTCGATCATCATTTTCACAGTATTTCAATACTGTAGTGTAAATTTACTTAAAGTCACTGGAAGGGAAGTTTAAAAATATTAAGTGGGTTGTGAATTTTATTTCCGTAAAAATTTAACAAACCCGCCTGAATTCTTCTATAACTAACACTAAAACAACAAATCTCCTTTGTGTTTGGGATAGGGGTTAAATATTTTCCATCTAATATCACTGTTGCTTTTGAAACCTTCTATCCGGCCAAAAAAATAAAAGAAAAACAAATATAAACAGAAATAGAACATGTTTTCCTAATTTGGATAGAGGTGTTGTTGTTTAAATTGATCTTAACACGATTTTTACAATTCTTATAAGGCAATTTGGTTAATTTTATTGTATAGACAATCGATAGGGGCAACATTTGTTAAACTTTCGATTTTTTCACCACACAGGTAGTCTAAATATCAAAGATGATTACCGAAACCAGGTATCTTATACCTGGGGATGATCTTCCTAGATTTATTCAATCAATAGAGGGTCAGAGTTATTTATAATTGTCAGATGGAGTCATAGCCTTAGAAAACGACCGCTGTTTATGATAAGCTAATTACGTTAGTTTGTTTACACTTGGAAACAGGAGAGTTGGATATTCAAATAAACGCATTGATTTGTATCCGAAACAAATACGATTAGCAATGAAAAATTTAAATAGAAGTCAGTGTTAGCTTTCCAAAATTCTTCAATATTCAAAATTTTAAAATTTCTTTTTTATTTTTTGCAACTTTGAGAAAGCTCGTGCGGCAATATTTTTTTCAACCAACAATTGCCTTTTGGGTTGTGAACTTTAAAATGTTGAGCTTCTCTTCACAAAACACCGGACAATCTTCCAACAGACTCTTCACAGAGCATTCCTTGATTATGGGAATTTATGCAAATTCATTGAATGGTGTTTGTGTAACACTGATGCTCCCGTATGGCAGATTACGGCGAGGATTCAATTTTCTCAGATCAAATCCAAAGGTCAACAGGTCAAAACTGTTGGTACCCAAAAGGTCTTGTCTCAAGGAATAAACCTGTGAAATGTGAATGTCTTAGCTCAATCTGTTCAAAAGTTATGGCCAAGGTTTATGTTTTTTAAAAGTGGGTCAAACTCTAAGGTCAAGGTAAAAATATTCATACCAACTGAAAGTTCTTGTCATAATGTATTCAATATGTATTCATAAAGTATTCAAATGTGAAGTATAAAAGCCCTAGTACAAATTAACTGTGCAAAAGTTAGGACCAAGGATATTAAAGTGTTAAATTTTTTTGAAAAGGGGTCAAACTCCAAGGTCAAAGCCTAGAGGTCAAATTTGGTGGCACCCAAAGAAAAGTTTTATCACAAGTAATACACCTGTGAAATATGAAAACCATAGCCCCACCCACTCAAACGTTATGAGCAAGGTTAAAGTTTTTGCGGACAAACAGACAGACAGACAGACGGACGGACGGACGGACATGACAAAAAATATATATACCCAAGCTTCGGTGCATCATTGATAAAAATCAGTTTGTTTGGGTTTTTTTTTTGGCAGTCCAACTGGCCACAACGCTTACTCGAGAAATTATGACCGTTACTATTTTTCATAAGAACGTGAATTTAATCATATATACTCAATGTTACTTATTTTTAATGCCCCGTAATCGAAGATTCGGGAGTCTATAGTTTTTGTCGTGCCCGTCTGTCTGTTTGCAAAATCTTTGACCTTGACAATAAATTTTGATTTAGTGGAGCTATGATTTTCATATTTCACATGTGTTTCCTTGTGACAAAACCTTTCTTTGGGTACCAAAAATTTGACCTTTTGACCATGACCTTGGAGTTTGTCACATTTTTACACAAAAATTCAAAACTTTCACTTTGCCATAACATAGATACTAGGACCTTCGTATTTCACATATGTATTTTTTGTGACAAGCCCCTTTCACTGGATACCAACAAATTTGACCTTGTCCTTGCAGATTTACGTACTTTTTATAGACTTAACCTTGGCCATAACTTTTGAACGGTAGGGGTGAAGATTTCATACTTCACATAATGTAATCCTTGTGAGAAGACCTTTCATTGGATACCAAGAACTTTCACCCTTTAATCTTGACCTTAGAGTTTGGCCTACTTTTAAAAACAAACCTTGACCATTACTTTTGAAAGGTTAGGTCTAAGGCTATCATACTTCACATATTTAATACTTTTGACAAGACCTATCATTGGATACCAAGAACTTTAACCCTTTGACCTTGGAGTTTGACCTACTTGTTAAAATTTTTAACCTTGACCATAACTTTTGAAGGGTTAGGACTAATGCTTTCATACTTCACATATGTAATCCTTGTAACAAGACCTTCCTTTAGCAACCAACAACTTTGATCCTTTGACCTTGACCCTGGGATTTGACCAACCTTTCAAAAACTTATCCTTGGCCCAAACCTTTGAACAGGTGGTGCTAGGGTTTTCATATTTCAAAATTGTATTGTGTGAGAACTGAGAAGATCTAATTTTGGGTACCAGCTTACTTAGTTGCTTTTAAGGAAAGTTTAATAATCGCTATGTTGCCATACGGAGACATCGGTGTTTCACAGACGCATCTTGTTTTTATAGATAAATACATAAAATATCCCCATACGTTAATATTTATAGTAGGTACATGTAGTGTTTGTGAAGATTCAAGTTTGTTCAAATCAAAAACATTTGAAGTTATTTACTATTATTATATTTTATCCACCTCGAGATCCCAACCCTTTATAGTTGTCTTTACAGGCAATAAACTCGCTTGATTTGAATTTTCTGCAATCCATCAGAAAATTCGAGTTTGACGATTATAAAGGGTTGGGAGGTGAATAAAATATACATATTGGTGAAAGAAAGTGTCTGGGAAGTGAAAATAGGTTGCTGGAAAGTATATAAATTCTCCACAAAAAAATTTGCGCCGTAAATGCACATTTTTGCTTTACGGGATCTACAGTGTTATGGAAAAAGACTAAAATATAAAACCGTAACGCTATACAGTTCTGCAGCTAAAAAACACATACGTAACAAGATATTACAGAGCTCATCTGATCAAATGTTTCTAGGTAAGACAAAGTTTCACATTAATAATCTAGTAGTGTGCATCCGAAGATGAACATTTATGCAGTTTTGATCTGATAGGGTTTGCAATTTTGTTGAGGTGACCTAAAATTAGGAATTTGGGCATCTGTAAAAATACATCCACTCTTTTGACTCATGTCGTATTTTATTCATTTCTCGTTCTTTATAAAGAGTATATTAGATTGCTAAAATTTTAGAATTCAAAGACTTTAAACCATACAACAAATAACACAGATTTATTCTTCCTTGTTCTTTGATCATGCTAAATAAGAGCAATTTATTACTACGATTCTCTTTTCGTAAGCATTTGGTGTCTAAATCTTTTCATTGTTGAAGCTAACGAGTCATATTTAAAAGTAATAAAAATATATATCCTATATGGGATTAATTCGTGATTTAATGGACTGCACTATGAAGATAGTCTCATTCAGTATCTGCTAAATGATAAACCTCAATCGAATTTACTCTAATGTAATTATTCTAAAGCTTTGCCGATTCCGACGAATTAGTGCGTTTCTATCAGACCGTTACTGGTTGCAATAATCAAACCCACTCTTCGACTTCATCACGATAACTTTGAAGTCAGAAATTATAAATCAATTCGAAAAACAAATGAAACTTCTGATAAACGACTTTAACTATAACCCAGAAGTCCTAAACGATCTCTTTCGTTGCATAATAAACAGAAGAGATACAGAACAGTTCTTTTATTATAATTTCTCAGAACTTTATTGAAAGACTATTCTTTGAGATAAACAAAACTATCTTTTTCAGCTATGGGTCATCAACATGTATTGTCAGAATTTTCCTTTGAATTTGTGGTTTATGTAATAAAGGCTTATATAATTATAATGCCAATTTCTTGATCTGATTTTTTTGTTCATCAATTTAATTTGCAGAATACGTTTAATCGTTAAACATGTAATGAACTTTTGTAGCTTATTTTAACGTTTTATTATATGACTGTGTAGTAGCCTTTTTAACAGCAATCATTAAATGTGAATATACGTCATTACACTCACGTTTGAATATTAAAAACTCCGGACATCGATACATAAGGGCTTATTCAAATTTACAAAGGGCAGGCTACTTAGAGGGTAATTTAAAAGCCTTTAACAGCTCTTTTATTTTATTTAGCCGTACGGAATATTTTATTATTTTCAAATTGTCAATGATTGGACACCGAGAAAAGCCTGATATGGTTATATCTGAGGAAAATGCGATTTAAAATTAAGTAAAACACAGATTTTATAGTCTGCTGTCCAATGCTGACTTTTTAATTTCAAAGATTTTAAATAATCATTCAGAAAAGACCATGAAAAACATCATTTCTGTACCACACGACTATTGAAAGGAGATGGGTGAACGAGGTCTGCAGTGTGACAAACATGAAGGTGAAAATTAAATCTCATTGTAACAAAATTTTCATTTGGTTATTTACCTAATATGAAAGAATACTGTATGTAAGATCTCCAAAATTTGCAAAAATTTCATAAAAATTGAAATTATTTGATCAAGGCATAGAGAAGAGGTGTGCCTAGGACACAACAATCATTTATAGAGGATCCAGAGACTACCAAATAAACTGATAAATGAAGCTATGTTGCCCAAAAGCAAGAGAAAGAAGATGCTCAGGATCATCAAAATAATTAATCTAGTATATAAACATGAATCACCTTCTACATCCTTCAGGGATATTTTGAACATTTTGCTTTGTGCAAAAGATGGTCAAATTCCTCGTGGTTTTGGAGACCTGTCTAAATGTACAAAAATGCTGACCAGACCAACAGTAAACAACACCAATAAAAATACTTTCTACTAAACTATAACATGTATAAGGGTTGTTCTCAGATTTCTTTTGTTTAAATCTAGTTCTTGCTAATTAAAAGTATGGGCCTTCCTAAATACAGAATCTAGGTCTCAACACAGATCGTGTAGTGACAAAAATAAAACAGAAACACTACAATGTACTGCAAAATCAAATTATCTTGAGGTCATAAATTATTGATTCAGCATAAAAAGTATAATAGAGTATGTTGGGATTTTATATTATTAATATTGAAAAATTAAATTTTGCAGATGGCAAATTCATAGGTCTCTTGAAACTATGCATGAACAATGAAACTAAAATCACCTCAAAATAATTTTCACGGACCATATTTTTACTAAAGCACACATCTCAGACAAAATAAATCTTTCATTTTTTATTTCATTAATACATGTACATGCAATTTGCTAAAAACAAGTCTCACCATTAAACACATGAACTTGGACGAGCGTTTGACATTATAATCATCAAAGTTTTCATTTAAATAATCCCACTACTTTTAGGAAAAAATTGAATTTAAAAAAAAACTTCCTTTAAGATATTTTAGTACTTTTACGGTCAGGATTTTTCTATTGAGAAAAAGAGAATAAAAATTATTGTATAAAGTTATATATTAACATATTCTTTCAATATTTCTTATCATGAAGCTTTTGAACATTTAAACTCTATGAATGCTCTCTCTGCATTCACAAAAATACTAAAAAAATAACATTTTAAAGACTTTTATCTCTTTATTCCCCCATTCAATATATCCATTTAATGGTGGTTTTACATTTGATAAAACAAGTTTTCAATTTCCGTTTAATTTGTCAACAATCTGATTTGCAGAGGAAAACACAATATTATTACATGTATATTGTGATTTGAAATATGAAAATGGAAAATATCAAAATGAAATTTCAATAGAGACAAAAAAGGAAATAAAAACTACCAGCATTGTAAAATCAATGAATTTAAAACGGCCGGGGTACAATCATCCAACAGATATTTTTAGTAACAATAAAACATTGCAAGGTTGAATGGTATGAAATAATTCCTATGATTTGATAATTTATGTACCCAACAACTGATGATGATGAACTACATTGTCCTGAACTCTATGAGCCCCATTTTCTGACATTTAATGTATAATGTTTTTAATTCACATTTCTTCTGGTTGCTGATATTTTTAGCACCAAACAATGCAACAATCCATCTCCTGCTTGTACGGCGCCCCATGCTGTGTTCATCCAATTTTTAAATTTTAGTAACATTGATGTTTCCTTGGTTTGTTTATGCCAAAAAAATTAATTAAAGGTGTTTAATTTATCAATTAATCTGTTAATTGCCATCAGTAAATGAGACTGTCAGCATTTGCTGATCTTGGTTTCTTGATTTTGTCGATATTCTTCAACACCAGGTCATGGAGGCTTGCCTAAAATAAACAAGAACAGGTTATAGACAAAAGAGTTATATACTGATGATTATGTATAAATTTTACTTTATCATAATTGTACACTTAAAACATATTTATCCTTAGCTGAAGATCTGTAGCTCTCTGGTCTGAAAAAAAAATTGGGATGGACAACCAGAGGACTACATTGAAAAAAGTGTATATTTATTAAGCACAAAAAGTAGGCTGTTTCTCAATTTTTTTTTTCAATTCATATTTCAAAATATTTATAAATGTGTGTTTCTACATAATCTTTTACTACTTCTGCAAGAAAACTGCATTGTACAAGCCATGCACAAAGGGGATCAGACTGAATTATCTTCCCACCATTAATATATAGCAATATATAAATAAGCGAAATTTTTAATGGTCTCAAATTCAAGCCTTGTTTTGGGAAATGTTTTGTTGTGGAAGTAAAAAAAAGAACACCCTAGAAACACACGGTTAGTAATATTTTGAAATGGCAGCATACATGTAAATATAAGAGAAATAAATTGAGAAAACAACACATTTTTTTTATACATAATGAATATACACTTTTATCAATAGTTGGCACTGCAGCTCTCTGGTTGTCCATCTATATTTTTTTGCAGACCAGAGAGCTACAGATCTGCAGCTATTTGCGGGATACTTACGTAGTGGTTGCGGACTTCACAGCAGATGAGGCGCAGACTGACATATTCTTTCTCGTCTAATTCCCTCACCGCTTGTCTGTAGTCATCCTGTGATTTAAAACAAATCATTATCAGAATGTATGAAGATTGTTAAAAATTATATTATTGTTCCACATAAATGTTTAGTGAAACCATGTACAATTTGTACCACACTAAGATATTTAAAATACATGGTACTGTCTTGAAATGAGGGCGATATTTGTTCCAAGGTTTGTCTTGATTTTTGGCCAAAGGTCATTCCAGCAATATTTACAAGGTCACTGGGAAAAAAGTGTACATTATGCCTTTGACCCACAATCATTTGATCAAGTTCACTTTAAGAAAAAGTATTCTAGCTGTCTCAAATACTTTAGGAAAAAACACAGAGTGGGGAGTATGGTTTTTAACATCAGTATAGTTAGAGCAAGAATGAGTCTACTTGTGTGCAAAGTTATACTGGAATCAAACCAAAATTGTAGGAGGAGTAGCACTTTAAAGGAATTTCACCAAAATTTCTATTTTTAGTAACCATGGCAACACTTCATCGAAATAAAAAACTGATGCACTTAATTATGTGTCATAGTGTAGTCTACTTGTGTGCCAAGTAATATTGAAATCAGACCAAAACTGTAGGAGTTACTGTAGCATTTTAAAGGAATTTCACCAAAATTTCTCTTTGTAGTAATCAAGGCAACACTGTTCATTGAAATCAAAAACCTATGCACTAAATTATGTATCTTAATGTAGTCTACTTGTGTGTCAAGTTATATTGAAATCACACCAAAACAGTAGGAGGAGTAGCATTTTAAAGGAATTTCATCAAAATTTTTTTGTAGTAACCATGGCAACACTGCTCATCGAAATCAAAAACCAACGCACTAAATTATGTATCTTAGTGTAGTCTACTTGTGTGACAAATTTTATTTAAATCATACCAAAACTGTAGGAATAGCATTTTAAAGGAATTTCACCAAAATTTCTCTTTCTAGTAATCAAGGCAACACTGTTCATTGAAATCAAAAACCAACGCACTAAATTATGTACCTTAATGTAGTCTACTTGTGTGTCAAGTTATATTGAAATCACATCAAAACTGTAGGAGGAGTAGCGTTTTAAAGGAATTTCACCAAAATTTTTATTTTTAGTAACCATGGCAACACCGCTCATCAAATTCAAAAACCAATGCATGAAATTATGTATCTTGTGTAGTCTACTTGTGTGCCAAGTTATATTGAAATCAGAACAAAACTGTAGGAGTACCGTTTTGAATAATTGTTTACAGACAGACGGACAGCTAGACAGACAGACAGATGGACAGACGACGGACACCTTACTCTCGCATAAGCTCTTCTGGTCTCTGACCAGTAGAGCTAAAAATGGGTAAGTGTTAGTGTTTGGAAAAAAAATTTGGTACTGAAAGAAGTTCCACCTTATCCCCCCCCCTCCCCCCTTTCACTGAAATAAGATTTTCATGTTGAGACAATTTTTTTTTTTTTTTTATTTTGGCTTGTCAAGTTTTCTTTTGTAGGTTTGAAATTTTTGTTCTCTTTCACTTACCTTCCCCCCCAGCCCACTTTCAATTTGCTTCCCAATGCTTACTATGTGTGAGTATTTGGCCACTTTGGAGATGCGTTTTGTCCATAATATGACAAAACTACAGTATGTGTGGGTATTAGGCCACTTTGGAGATGAGTTTTGCCCGTGAGATGATGTACTACCGTATAACAGGTATTTTTTACGTGCTGCTAATCATTACTAATTTTTACGAGTTTTATAAATCCGTAAAATTTAAACGCGTAAAATTTCACAGAAGTAAAATAAGCCTTGCCTAATTTTTAACATCGTATTATGAGAGTATTTCAGTGCTATCACTGCCATTTAGCTAAGTACCTGGGGGCTATAGAATTAGTACTGATAACTGTTGGTATTTTGGGGAACTTTTTAATTGGTTATCAATTAGGATCAAAGAAGTAAAAATCTAATTAAAGCACAAATTATACAAACATCGTCAACTACCTGGTTCTTCTTACGGGACGCATAATTTCTGATAATGGCTTAATTATTACAGACTGAAGTCTTCAAATTATATCCGTTTTTCAAGATTTTGACCCTTTCTTCTTTTTTTATTTGCTTCCAGTAAAAACTTCAACATTGCATGTCCCCTGTAATTCTATCAACTTAATCACGAAGGTTTGAGTTGTCTCTCTTTGTTTCCATTAAAGTGAAGATGGGCACGTGCTGCGCCACAATAATGGTGCGTAGACATGTGCATTAATTGAACAAGAGGCCCATGGGCCACATCGCTCACCTGAGCACTATGGCTAGGAAAAAGTAGAAATTGGTTTATTATTGAAAAGTTTAAATCCAAAAGCAGTCCCATGACCAATCATGGCTTTGCTATTCTTGAGAAGATGATTTTTAAAGAATTTTCCTATATATGTCTATCTAAAACTTTGGTCGGCCATTGTGGCCCCGCCCTACCCCCGGGGGTTATGATTTGAACAAACTTGAATGTACACTACCTGAGGATGCTTTCATATCAATATGATCAATTCTGGTTTTGCTATTCTTTAAAAGAAGATTTTTAAAGAATTTTCCTATATATTTCTATGTAAAACTTTGGTCGGCCATTGTGGCCCCGCCCTACCCCAGGGGGTCATGATTTGAACAAACTTGAATCTACACTACCTGAGGATGCTTCCATATAAATATGATCAATTCTGGCTTTGCTATTCTTGAGAAGAAGATTTTTTAAGAATTTTCCTATATATTTCTATGTAAAACTTCGGTCGGCCATTTTGGCCCCGCCCTACCCCTAGGGGTCATGATTTGAACAAACTTGAATCTACACTACCTGAGCATGCTTCCATATCAATATGATCAATTCTGGTTTTGCTATTCTTTAAAAGAAGATTTTTAAAGAATTTTCCTATATATTTCTATGTAAAATTTTGGTCGGCCATTGTGGCCCCGCCCTACGCCAGGGGGTCATGATTTGAACTAACTTGAATCTACACTACCTGAGGATGCTTCCATATAAATATGATCAATTCTGGCTTTGCTATTCTTGAGAAGAAGATTTTTAAAGAATTTTCCTATATATTTCTATGTAAAACTTCGGTCGGCCATTTTTGGCCCCGCCCTACCCCTAGGGGTCATGATTTGAACAAATTTGAATCTACACTACCTGAGGATGCTTCCATATCAATATGATCGATTCTGGTTTTGCTATTCTTGAAAAGAAGATTTTTAAAGAATTTTCCTATATATTTCTATGTAAAACTTTGGTCGGCCATTGTGGCCCCGCCCTACCCCCGGGGGTCATGATTTGAATAAATTTGAATCTACACTACCTGAGGATGTTTCCCCATAAGTTTCATCTTTCCTGGTACAGTGGTTCTTGAGAAGAAGATTTTTAAAACATACCACCAAATTTTCATTAATTCCCAATTATCTCCCCTTGAATGAGGGCCTGGCCCTTCATTTGAACAAACTTGAATCCCCTTCACCCAAGGATGCTTTGTATCAAGTTTGGTTGAAATTGGCCCAGCGGTTCTTGAGAAGAAGTCAAAAATGTGAAAAGTTTACAGACAGACAGACAGACGGACAGACGGACGCCGGACAAAATGTGATCAGAAAAGCTCACTTGAGCCTTTGGCTCAGGTGAGCTAAAAAGGAATAAATTCAGGGCAGGTGACGTATTACGGTATTTAGATGAATAAAAATATTTAATAAATCGACACTCGTTATCAAGGGAATAATTTCGTTTTTATTTTTACTTCGGGTTGTCCAGACACATTTAAAACATGTATTTGTATGTTAACGCATTCAAAATACTAAAACATTGATGTGGAATTTCACCGCCGATGATTTTAATTTTTACGGACATGCTCAATTCGTAAAAATTTAATGCGTAAAAAATTAAAACACCCTATTTCAACCGAAATTCGTAAAAATTTACAGCAGTAAAAATTACCCGTTATACGGTATGTGTGGGTATTAGGCCACTTTGAAGATGAGTTTTTCCAGTAAGATGACTTACTATGTGTGGGTATTTGGCCACTTTGGAGATGAGTTTTCCCTGTGAGATGACTTACTAGGTGTGGGTATTTGGCCACTTTAGAGATCAGTTTTGCCCGTGAGATGACTTAATTACTCTATGTGGGTATTTGACCACTTTGGAGATGAGTTCTGCCCGTGAGATGACTTACTATGTGTGGGTATTTGGCCACTTTGGAGATGAGTTTTCCCCCTGAGATGACTTACTATGTGTGGGTATTTCCCCGTGAGATGACTTACTATGTGTGGGTATTTGGCCACTTTAGATGAGTTCTGCCCTTGAGATGACTTACTATGTGTGGGTATTTGGCCACTTTAGAGATGAGTTTTGCCCGTGAGATGAAGTATCTAGACACCTGGTCTAAGTAAGAGGCAGCCTCAGTTTCTACCTGTCTGGCCTCTCCCATTGTTTCCTCCTAAAATCAAAAATACCAGAACTAGGTCAAAGGTTGTAATTTCACACATCATATAAACATTCTAATTCATCAGTTTTCCTTTTCTTTGAAATTAAATAATAAATTGCTTCATGCACTAACATGCATCGACTCATTCTAATTTTCACAATGACTATTCTTTCCACCAATTCCATTAACTGATGACAATCAGAATACATATTAAATGTATTGTCTATTTTCAATAACTGATTAAAGAGTATTTCTGCATATATTTTACCTGAACTGATACACCAAAGTTATTCCCATCTTCAATTTTTGGAATCAGGAATGCAATCCACATCTTCAGCTGGAGGGAATAAAATTAGTATATAATTTATAACGATGTCAGAAAATTGTAAATATATTCAATTCTAAACATACAGTCCATAAAATGCTGAGCAAGCTATAAGTGAACAGTGAGTGAATGCTGACTGAATGCAGATTTCGGTCTGGAAATTTGTGAGTCAATCTTCCCTTATATCTCTGGAAATATAACAGGGGAAGTTGTCCCACTGAGTTTTCTTGATAAAATCCCATACTTATATTACATGTTCTTTTAATTTCACTCAATATCAAAATGATGCCATATACCGGTAAATTTTAAACTAATTTTATCAGTAATACTTGAGTTTGCATTTTCTGTCCTAGAATTTCTACATGTATATGCAGGGATTTATCTTGTTATATTTAAATCCCATTTTCAAAGGAGGGAAAATGAGAGTGATTACTAACATTAGGGCTATTAATAAATCCCTGAAACCAGTGGTGACTTCTAATCTATACTGTGTAGATTTATACTAATAATGCTCAGCTTTTGGTTTCAAATTGCTTTTTGTAAAAATAAATGAAAAATGTGAATAAACATTTATTTCAATATTTATTGAATTTTTAAAAAAGTTTTCATATGCTCTAAAGATTCCTGCATGTGCATTTTTAAATACAACATGTATAAATCTTGCCAATTCTTTCAGAACTTATTTGTTTGCTCATTTGCAGATAAATTGCTGACCAGTGTCACAACTTCTACATATCTTACCATATTTGTGTGATCCATCAGGTCTCTTATTAATGGTTTTAACTTCTCTGCTATCACCACTAACTTCTTATTACAGGGGGCTGGACCATTGGGTAACACCATGACCCTTGTACCTGACATCAAAACAAAGTAATGCCTAGTGTTCTCTTGATTAACAGATAAGTCAAACATGAAATTAATTTTCTGGGGAATGTGATTTTGTGGATCAAAGTCATTTGCACACAGACTTTGAAATATTAATATAAGAAATATTAAAATGTATAGCTACAGTACCCGCATCGTTATTCTTTACAGGATACACGATACGATAGGATACACGCACGATACGATAGGATACACGCACGATACGATAGGATACACGCACGATAGGACAGGATACACGCACGATAGGATAAACGCAAAACATGATAAACGCAAAACACGATACACGCAAAACACGATAAACGCAAAACACGATAGACCTGATAAACGATCTTCACGATAGGATAAACGCAAAACCTGATAGGATTGTTTCAAAATGCGGAACGTTTTCTGACAAGATGAAAAGATTATTTTGTTTAGTTGCTACAATATTTTAATTTAAGTACTTGCAAAGCTTCTAATCTAAATTTTGAAGTACATTTAATTATTATAATAAAAAAAAATTGAGATCACTGGTAATTTTACAAAAGTTGTGTCTTTATACATATTTTTTGACAATGATTAAATGGATTATTATGAAATGGAGACTGTTTTTTCTAATTTCTACTCAAGGGTGTGGATTTACGATTATTTGTGTAAATGTGGAAATTCTCATCTTAAGGTTGAACTATGACTCCTTTAATTATGGATATTTAACATACATGTAACTGTTGCACAAAAATTCCTTACATAATTATGTGCCGTTTCTCACGGGTACTATTATAAATTTATAAAACTCTATAAATAGATTTATTATTTATGAAAAAAATATACATTTGTACCTAATAAATTTATCTACTAATACTAAACTATTTCACGGAAGAAATTTACGCCATAAATTAAATATTTATATTTAATGTCTAAAGCTTACAATCTGCGGTGTATCCAAAAATCGCAATTAAATATTAAAATCTTAGGGAAAAAATACATGTAGAAGACCGGCCGAAAGACTGGTCCAAAGAAATCAGCTTTAAAAAACTATATTGTTCAAGAAAAGTAATTTCCTGAGTAGAAATCTAAATAATTGTTAATATAATGGCGCTCTGCATTAATACAGTAAACTGTGTCAACAGAATATGAATCTGTACAACTACACATGTACCTGTACGTTTACGCTAAGCTCTAACTTATGTACATGTAAACGTTTATATATCAGATACTTAAAACCTCGTATTAATTAACGAACATTGAATGACTTTTTTTTCTTTACTATAGAAAACACAAAAATTTAGAAACAGATATTAAAAGGGTGAAATGCGACTTTTACGATTAAATAATTATGAATCCTTGCTACTAAACTTTGTGTGTACTGTTTCTAATGAATTATTAAACCCTAAAAATCATTTTTGACTTATCCGGTAATCTCATATACGGCGTATTCAAAGGGCGGAATGTTGAAAGTCCGTAACCAATTTAAAATTAGATTAACATCATCTAACCAAATACATGTAGCCAAAAATAATATTGACTTCTTAAATAAAGATATATACATATGGAATTAAATCGATTAATACTATAAACTGATTGGGTGCAATACATTTACTCGTCTTGCATGGTCACGGCGGAATCAGACTTCTTTTTTTATTATAGTAAAATACCGTAGAAAAAATAATGCGAGCAAATTTTCATAGTTTGAAATGTTAGAATTATTTCAATCTTTTCTACAATCAAAGAAATTGTTTCCTAGAATTAATTCTGTCTGTAACCCGATGAAAACCCGGTGATCCGAAAGAAAAACCGATGATCAGAAAGTTCATGTACCATAAGTGCAGTATCTTTTTTTTAATTTCATTAAAATACTTATTTACATAAAGTTATGGAAACATCTTACAGATAAAATAAATCTAGTTTTCTTAATGTGTAATAATGCACATAATTCTTGAAAGATATTGGACTCATAATTTCGACCTTGGTCAGAATGTATAGTTGTAGGGCAACCATATCTTGTAATAATTTCATTCAAAAGAACTCGAGCTGTACATTCCGCTGTCTGATCTGGAACGGGGAAAGCTTCAACCCATTTTGTAAAATAGTCCATGAAAACAACAATGTACCTATTCTTTCTCTTTGTGATAGGTAAAGGACCAATATAATCTGTGGCCAGACAATCCCATGGGGCACCAAACAACATAATTCCCAGATGAGCTTTGGGTTTATGTGCAGGAGGTTTGTTCACTGAACAGTTTTCACAAGATACAATAAATATTCTGATTTCTTCCTTCAATTCAAACCAGTAAAAGTTTCTGGTAACTCTAAATTTTGTTTTCTTAATCCCTAAATGTCCTGATAATAGAGAACAATGGCACATGGTGAGAATTTCTTTCTTCATAACTTTTGGGACGATGAATTGTTCAGTGGTATTGCCTAACGTAGTTCTACATAAATTATAAAGAACTCCATCTTTGATGGCAAGTTGATCCCACAGGCTAAAGTAATGTCTAGTGGCAACTGAATAAGACACTAAGTCAGCTTTTGATAGTCGCTCATTTTTCGACTTCTGTTGTAGAACAGGGGCAATGTCAGGATCTTCAACCTGAAGTTTGTGGAGTGTAGAAGATGAATAATGGGTTTTCCAAATGGTGCAGTCTGATGAAATGGATTCCTGTTGCTGCTTCCTGGTAACTACTTTTCTTGCAGTCTCAGAAAGTTTTGGAGTGGAAATTTTCCCATTCGGTATGTTATTGGCTCGTGAGATGCATTTTTTACAAGGGCCGCATTTCAGTATGTCCATATTGTCAACCATGTCACACTGACAGTCTCTTGGGTTTATACATCTAGAGAGAGCATCTGCATTTCCATGCTTAGGGCCTGGTCTGTACTCCACTTCAAAGTCATAAGCTGATAGAATTTCTAGCCATCTTGCCACTCTTCCTTTTGGTTCTTTGAGGTTAAACAACCATACAAGTGCTTGATGATCTGATCTAACGATGAACTTTCGACCAGATAAATATTGCCTAAAATACTCGATAAAATGCTTGACTGCCAGTAATTCCTTGTCAGTTACGCAATAATTTCTCTCGGCTTTATTGAGGGTTCGACTGGCATAAGAAATTACTCTTTCACGTCCATCGTGTATTTGACTCAAAACTGCGCCAATTCCTATATCACAGGCATCAGTGTCTAGTATAAAAATGCCTTTATTAGGGTCTGGATAGCCCATGATTTCTGGAACAATTAGAGCATTCTTCAAAACAGTGAAGACTGTTTGGCAATCCTGCGTCCAATGAAATGGTTCATTTTTCTTCGTTAAGTTTGTAAGGGGCTTGGCCTTTGAAGAAAAGTCTTTGATGAATTTTCTGTAATATGATGCCATCCCAAGAAATTGGCGTACTTCTGTTAAATTCTTCGGACATGGCCAGTTGACAATTTTTTCCACATTCTGCATATCTGGAGCAATGCCATTCTCATTTATTGTATGGCCTAAAAACTTGACCTCTTTTTGGAAAAGTTCACATTTTTCAGGTTTAATTTTAATCCAGCTTAATGTAGTTTTGTTAAAACTTGTTTTACTCGTTCAACATGTTCATCAAAGGACTTGCTGAAGATTATGATATCATCGAGGTAGATAAAGCAGAATTCCCACTGTAACCCTCTCATGGCTAACTCCATAACTCTTTGAAAGGTTGCTGGAGCATTGGTTAGCCCAAATGGCATGGTAACATATTCAAAGTGACCATATTTGGTTACAAAAGCTGTCATGGCTATATCATCTTCTTTAACTTTGATTTGATGGTAACCAGAGGTGAGATCTAGTGTAGAGAAATAGCCTGAACCTGCAACTGAATCTAAACAATCCTGAACACGAGACAACGGTAATGCATCCTTTGTGGTAATTTGGTTTAGTCTTCTATAGTCCACACATACCCGTATTTTCCCATTCTTCTTTTTTACTAGGACTAAAGGAGAAGCCCAAGGAGACAAAGACGGTCTAATGATTCCTTTGTCTTGAAGTTGCTGAATTGCATTTTTCTCTTCATCTGCCAAAGCCAAGGGCACTCGACGTGGAGGCTGTTTTATTGGACGATGATTTTCAGTTATTATTTCATGCTCTGTGAGGTGAGTTCTGCCTAAATCCCATTCATTTTTGGAGAAGACTTCTGAATAACTTTTTAGCAGGGTTTTCAAGGTTTTTGCCTCTGCTCTGGACAAGTTGCTTACAGACCTCTCATACAGATCTGTCAAGTGTGCTAAAGATTCCTCTTCAGTTTGACCTTCCAACCCCTCTCCATTTTCAGCTACTCTTCTGATATTGTTTTCCTCAGCTACCTGTAAACCCAATCTTGATACCTCCAAAAAGACCTCAGCAGTTCCAGAACTGTGTCTTGTACAATGTTTTCGTTTCTTCCAGAGGATTCATGATTCTCGAGGGTACTGTAACTTTCTTAACAATATCAATCGCTGCTGGCGCCAAAAGCAACGAAAATTGAGCTGTATATTCTGGTGAAGGTTAAAAAAGAAACATTTTCTCTTTATCTTCTTCATTATTGCGTTCAACAAATGTCTGAATCAGCATTTCACTCATAAGGGGTATAATGTATTGGTCAGCTGATCTAAGAGTCAATTTTGATTCATCATCATTTGAAATGCATAGAATTTCATGTCCATAAAATTTTATAATTTTTCTGTCCAGATGAATTTCGGCTTTACTTTCTTTGTCCATTAAAATGTCCATTCCCAGCAGAGCATCATCTTCTATTTCTGCTACCAGAAGTTGTTTCTCTATTCTTACTTCTCCAATTTGAATTTCAAAGGATCTATACCCATAAACAGGTATATTTGCCCCACCTGCACCTCGGAGTTGAGAATTTCCTATCAACAAAGGTTTTTTATCATCCTTTAATTTCTTGTATACCCTGTGAGACAGAATACTGGTGGAAGCTCCAGTATCTGTAGTAAAATGAACAAAATACCCATTCACCATTCCCTCTAGATAAATTCCTGTTGTATTTGGTAATCTGTTTAATTTTGTAGTTTAATCTAGTTTTTCTTCTTTTGTAGAGTCTCTACTGTCCGTCTGTCGGTCCTCAGTAGTAATCTTTGTAGCCATCCCTCGACCCTCAGAAATGGCTAATGGCCATTTAAAGGATGGGGTCTAACAACAAAGGCTGTTGAGTCTGGTTGTGCGGTATTTTCAGGGGACATTCCCTTGCATAGTGTCCATTTTGTTTACAGTAGTAACAGACAATAGTAGGTATTCTTTTGTCACCATTTTCAATTTTCATGTGGTTTGTCAATTGCTGTAGTTCGTTGGTCCTGTTATCGGCTAAAATTTCAGTCTCCTCTTTTGTGCCATATTTCTGCTTGTAAGACTTTAACTCCTTGCTTAACTTTTGCAGCTGTACTTCTAAGTCATTGTTTCTTTGTTGTTCTTCTGTCTGTTTTGCTGTACTTTTGGTCTGACTTCCCTTTGGAAACTTCTTAAAGGCCTCACTTCTGGCTTCAGTTTTCTGTTCTTTGATTTGTCTCACAGCTTTTTGCTTGTTTTTCTGTGCTCGACCAGTCTCTTCGAAATTTACTACTTGCAGGACGGCCTCGTCTATATTCTCTGGTTCTTTGACATATTCGACATGAAACTGGGAATCGCTGTCTGCTAGCCCATCTAAGAATCTTCGTAACAGATCTTCTTCTCGCGTCTCAGAGTTTCTCTTGGGGTGTGCTTTGTCATACAACCCTTGTAATTCACCAGCGTAGTCCTCCACTCTTTCTCCAGGTTTTTGTTGCCGGTTACTAAAATTTGGATATAAAGGTCTTTCTAGTTTCAAAAACCCGAAATTTGTTGTTTAATTCCTCTGTCAGTTTTCTATAGTTTCTACGAGTTGGCCATAAACAAATTCTGCTGCTATCCTATGAAAACGTGGCAATAACTCGTCAAGTTTTCGTTTTTCACTCCATCTCTCTCTTCCTTTCTGCGATCTCCTCAAATCTTGCGTACCAAATTTTCCAATCTTCTTTGCCATTAAAGGGAAGTAACTTTACTCTGGAATCTCTTGATTTGGTTTCATGAAAGACGACTGAAGATCTAGCATTACTAGACTCTGGTCTGAGTCAGAATTGTCTTCATACTGAAGTTTGTTGGTCGCTGTTTTTTGTTTTTTGTTTTTTTTTTTTTTTGTTTTTTTTTTTTTTTTTTTATAAAAGCCTAGCATGCTGCATTTTTGCTGACAGTATCTGTACTGCTTTTTCCACCTCGGCCTGAATTAGCTGGGCAATGTTTGAGGTTAGCGACACATTGTCATTATGGATCTGCAATGGAGCATCATAAGGTGGCGCCTGATAGTTTTGAAAATGATGATATACTGGTGTTGTTGTTTCGAGCACCACTTTGACTTCTCCAATCACGGAATGAGTTTTGACATAATGTAATAAAGTGTTGTATAAAGTATGTTCACAACTTTTTACAGACTTCTCCCTCTCAAAGCACAGCTTGTGGTAGAGGTGTTTTGAACCTTGTGAGACGATGGGTAATTAGATGGGAAACCCATACTTGAAACAATAGGTATATTACCTAAAGAAGTAGGAAAAGGAATATGACCTGTACAAGCAGCAGGTAAAGTATTTGCTGATGAGGAAACTGGTAAAAACTGACCAGTATGAGATATGACAGGTACATAACCTGTATTGTGTGTACTGGACATTGTATTGACTTGTCTTAATGTGCCAACATTAAAATAAGGTTTTAAAATAGTTGGTGCATGCCCTGACTCAACTGTGTGCAGTGGCTCTTGACAATGCATGAAAGTACTGCTGGTCATTGAAGGACTATGATTGCGAGGTACAGAATGTGCAGTTGAGAGTGTTGTCAAGTAACCCGTGTTGCAATTTTGCAAATACTCTGGCAGTGGGTTACTTAAGCTTACAAAAGGTGAAGCTACGTGACCTTGAGTACCCGACAAAAATAATGGTGGCCTAGCACTTACTTCATGTGAAAATAGAGAGTGCACTGAGTTGTTACCCTTATATACATTTGTCAAAGAGCTAGGAGTAGGAGCTCTACTATGTGTGCTGGGTACCTGGATTACATCAGTAAAACTTACAGGTACATCACCTGAATTGTGTTGCAAAAGGGTATTGTTTGTAACATGTACTAAACATGTATGATCTGCAACAGGTAATTTACCTGCATTAGTTGCAAATATTTCAGACTCTACATTTGTGTGTGGAGTAGAACTTGTCTTTCTTGTGCTAATGTTTGTGTTATTAGCAGGTGTTTCACTCAGTTTTCTTTCCTCTTTTTCAGACTGGAAAGATTGAGATGCGTCAGAATTGTAGTCTCTACCCACCAGAACATCCTCTTCTATGTGTCTGCTTACAGGAGAATCCATATCTCGACTTCTTCTTGCCGCGCGACTACGAGCTTTTCTCTTAGAACCCATGACATAGAGTTACTGTAAACAAGTAAAATAACTTGTACATAAAACACCAAGATAATGCAAGTAAACAGTATTGTATACCAAATGTTTTTTTTTCAAATAACCTGTAAATTACAGGTACATTAAAAACTTTTTTTAGAGGTACAGAATTCAATCACTGGATCTGTAAATTTTACAGATCCCGCCGTGGATGCCAAAATTGTAACGTGCGGATGCTAACTGGACTGTCTTCAACAAGTCAAGAACTCCATTGAAAGTTTATAAATTTATTTTACAGGATACAGAAACAAAACAATACTGTTCAACATTTCACAAAATCTCCGGTGTTTCACAAACTTATAAAAACCTCTATAACTGGAATCTTATCCAGTAAATAAATAATTCATATGCAAGTCTAACTCTCTTAGACCTATTAAAGTCCTAAGTTTAATTAGTTTAATCCTAAACCGGTAAATGAACCAGTAATCAAGAAAACCTACACCAGTAATATACTGGTAAATAAATATTATTCAATCTCTGAATAAAGTTTCCCCCACACCACTTAATACTATCAAATTATTTAACCCAAAAAACTAAATATTAAACACACACCTTGATACAGTGGTGTAATCTGCTGTCTCTATCTACTCATAACAATTAATTTAACATCATAACAACATTAAAATCTCGAAAAGCAAAGAAAATAACGTATGCGGCAATACACATCGTCTGACAGAATTCGGGGGTCGTATCAAAACACAATGCACACAAAAAAAATGTATTCAAGTGAATACGGTTAAAACTTCGTGATATAATATCGCTGTCACTATATTTGTCACACTCCCCCTTGCCATTTGATTCAATATCAGGAGTTTTCGGGAGTTGGTGTTTGACCTGACCTAAACTTTCACTGATTAGATGTTTCCTTCAAATGTTCAAACAAGCTTTTATTCGATATGCACATTGCTCAAACACAAAGTGGTTAAAATTTTGACATACTTTCAAGAAATCTTTATGACATCTAAGTAACATTTTCCTTAATGTTTCTATATATACATCATACAGAGTGTAGAATAAGGAAATAAGATTTTATCTGAATCTTGAGGATTTTATCAGAATTTTAGCATGTTTCTTCCTTTCAACACTACAACTAATGTCTAAGTACGATGAATATTTCTGCAATCATAACTTACGCTCTTGTTTAAGTATGTTTGCAATTTCATTAAAAATAGAGACTGATAAATTACATTTTGCATATTTTCCATATTCTAGACACTTTGCTTTTCAATTTTTTTCACTGATAAAAATAAGTAATTTTCATTTTAAAAACTGGATAAGGTTGAGTAACAGTTTTTTGATTTGCAGAAAAAACTAGGTTGATGAAATAGAGTAGAATACCAGCATAATGAATAAATGCAACTCAGTTACAAGTATTTAGGATGGATACTTTAGCCAACTAGGAAAAATGACACCGTCACAGGAATCGTTTGCAGAAATATTTATGGTTTAAATGTCAGTGATTTGGTTGTCTGACCATAGCTGGTCAGATGTAACAAACAACCATAGGATTTTTTTTTCATTTAGTTTGAAAAGCCTTGTCAGATTATAACATTTATTGCCGTTTTTCATAGAAGGTACAATAACATAGCAA